>NC_056743.1:1908887670-1909065170 GCF_019279795.1 Protopterus annectens
CTGTTTGTCTTGGTATGGTTATTATGATACATCCTACGAGGAAGATTATGTCTGTACTGATGTTATGGCCAGGTCTTGATATGGTTATTATGTTACATCCTACGAGGAAGATTATGTCTGTACTGATGTTATGTCTGGGTCTTGATATGGTTATTATGTTACATCCTACAAGGAAGATTATGTCTGTACTGATGTTATGTCCAGGTCTTGATATGGTTATTATGTTACATCCTACGAGGAAGATTATGTCTGTTCTAATGTTATGTCTGGGTCTTGATATGGTTATTATGTTACATCCTATGAGGAAGATTATGTCTGTACTGATGTTATGTCTGGGTCTTGATATGGTTATTATGTTACATCCTACAAGGAAGATTATGTCTGTACTGATGTTATGTCCGGGTCTTGATATGGTTATTATGTTACATCCTACGAGGAAGATTATGTCTGTACTGATGTTATGTCCGGGCTTGATATGGTTATTATGTTACATCCTATGAGGAAGATTATGTCTGTACTGATGTTATGTCCGGGTCTTGATATGGTTATTATGTTACATCCTACGAGGAAGATTATGTCTGTACTGATGTTATGTCCGGGTCTTGATATGGTTATTATGTTACATCCTACGAGGAAGATTATGTCTGTACTGATGTTATGTCTGGGTCTTGATATGGTTATTATGTTACATCCTACAAGGAAGATTATGTCTGTACTGATGTTATGTCCGGGTCTTGATATGGTTATTATGTTACATCCTACGAGGAAGATTATGTCTGTATTGATGTTATGTCCAGGTCTTGATATGGTTATTATGTTACATCCTACGAGGTAGATTATGTCTGTACTGATGTTATGGCCAGGTCTTGATATGGTTATTATGTTACATCCTATGAGGAAGATTATGTCTGTACTGATGTTATGTCTGGGTCTTGATATGGTAATTATGTTACATCCTACGAGGAAGATTATGTCTATACTGATGTTATGTCCGGGTCTTGATATGGTTATTATGTTACATCCTACGAGGAAGATTATGTCTGTACTGATGTTATGTCCGGGTCTTGATATGGTTATTATGTTACATCCTACGAGGAAGATTATGTCTGTACTGATGTTATGTCTGGGTCTTGATATGGTTATTATGTTACATCCTATGAGGAAGATTATGTCTGTACTGATGTTATGTCTGGGTCTTGATATGGTTATTATGTTACATCCTACGAGGAAGATTATGTCTGTACTGATGTTATGTCCAGGTCTTGATATGGTTATTATGTTACATCCTATGAGGAAGATTATGTCTGTACTGATGTTATGTCCGGGTCTTGATATGGTTATTATGTTACATCCTATGATGAAGATTATGTCTGTACTGACTTTATGTCTGGGTCTTGATATGGTGATTATGCTACATCCTACGAGGAAGATTATGTCTGTACTGATGTTATGTCCAGGTCTTGATATGGTTATTATGTTACATCCTACGAGGAAGATTATGTCTGTACTGATGTTATGTCCGGGTCTTGATATGGTTATTATGTTACATCCTACGAGGAAGATTATGTCTGTACTGATGTTATGTCCGGGTCTTGATATGGTTATTATTTTACATTCTACAAGGAAGATTTTGTCTGTACTGATGTTATGTCCAGGTCTTGATATGGTTATTATGTTACATCCTATGAGGAAGATTATGTCTGTACTGATGTTATGTCCGGGTCTTGATATGGTTATTATGTTACATCCTATGAGGAAGATTATGTCTGTACTGATGTTATGTCCGGGTCTTGATATGGTTATTATGTTACATCCTACGAGGAAGATTATGTCTGTACTGATGTTATGTCTGGGTCTTGATATGGTTATTATGTTACATCCTACGAGGAAGATTATGTCTGTACTGATGTTATGTCTGGGTCTTGATATGGTTATTATGTTACATCCTACGAGGAAGATTATGTCTATACTGATGTTATGTCCGGGTCTTGATATGGTTATTATGTTACATCCTACGAGGAAGATTATGTCTGTACTGATGTTATGTCCGGGTCTTGATATGGTTATTATGTTACATCCTACGAGGAAGATTATGTCTGTACTGATGTTATGTCCGGGTCTTGATATGGTTATTATGTTACATCCTACAAGGAAGATTATGTCTGTACTGATGTTATGTCCGGGTCTTGATATGGTTATTATGTTACATCCTACGAGGAAGATTATGTCTGTACTGACTTTATGTCTGGGTCTTGATATGGTGATTATGCTACATCCTACGAGGAAGATTACGTTTGTACTGACGTTATGTCGGGGCTTGATATGGTCATTATGTTACATCCTATGAGGAAGTTTATGTCTGTACTGATGTTATGTCCGGGTCTTGATATGGTTATTATGTTACATCCTACGAGGAAGATTATATCTATACTGATGTTATATCCGGGTCTTGATATGGTTATTATGTTGCATCCTTTGAGGAAGATTATGTCTGTACTGATGTTATGTCCGGGTCTTGATATGGTTATTATGTTACATCCTATGAGGAAGATTATGTCTGTACTGATGTTATGTCCGGGTCTTGATATGGTTATTATGTTACATCCTACGAGGAAGATTATGTCTATACTGATGTTATGTCCAGGTCTTGATATGGTTATTATGTTACATCCTACAAGGAAGATTATGTCTGTACTGACGTTATGTCCGGGTCTTGATATGGTTATTATGTTACATCCTATGAGGAAGATTATGTCTGTACTGATGTTATGTCCAGGTCTTGATATGGTTATTATGTTACATCCTATGAGGAAGATTATGTCTGTAGTGATGTTATGTCCGGGTCTTGATATGGTTATTATGTTATATCCTACGAGGAAGATTATATCTATACTGATGTTATATCTGGGTCTTGATATGGTTATTATGTTACATCCTTTGAGGAAGATTATGTCTGTACTGATGTTATGTCTGGGTCTTGATATGGTTATTATGTTACATCCTATGAGGAAGATTATGTCTGTACTGATGTTATGTCCGGGTCTTGATATGGTTATTATGTTACATCCTACGAGGAAGATTATGTCTGTACTGATGTTATGGCCAGGTCTTGATATGGTTATTATGTTACATCCTACGAGGAAGATTATGTCTGTACTGATGTTATGTCTGCGTCTTGATATGTTTATTATGTTACATCCTACAAGGAAGATTATGTCTGCACTGCTATTATGTCCTGGTCTTGATATGGTTATTATGATACATCCTACGAGGAAGATTATGTCTGTACTGATGTTATGGCCAGGTCTTGATATGGTTATTATGTTACATCCTACGAGGAAGATTATGTCTGCTCTAATGTTATGTCTGGGTCTTGATATGGTTATTATGTTACATCCTACGAGGAAGATTTTGTCTGTACTGACGTTATGTCTGGGTCTTCATATGGTCATTATGCTGCATCCTACAAGGAAGATTATGTCTGTACTGATGTTATGTCCTGGTCATGATATGGGTATTATCTTACATCCTATGGGGGAGATTATGTCTGTACTGACTGTATATCCAGGTCTTGATATGGTTATTATGTTACATACTACGAGGAAGATTATGTCTGTACTGACTTTATGTCCAGGTCTTGATATGGTTATTATGTTACATCCTATGAGGGAGATTATGTCTGTACTGATGTTATGTCCAGGTCTTGATATGGTTATTATGTTACATCCTACAAGGAAGATTATGTCTATACTGATGTTATGTCCTGGTCTTGATATGGTTATTATGTTACATCCTACGAGGAAGATTATGTCTGTACTGATGTTATGTCTGGGTCTTGATATGGTTATTATGTTGCATCCTACGAGGAAGATTATGTCTGTACTGATGTTATGTCCAGGTCTTGATATGGTTATTACGTTACATACTACGAGGAAGATTATGTCTGTACTGACTTTATGTCCAGGTCTTGATATGGTTATTATGTTACATCCTACTAGGGAGATTATGTCTGTACTGATGTTATGTCCGGGTCTTGATATGGTTATTATGTTACATCCTATGAGGAAAATTATGTCTGTACTGACGTTATGTCAGGGTCTTGATATGGTTATTTTGTTACATCCTACAAGGAAGATTATGTCTACACTGATGTTAGTTCCGGGTCTTGATATGGTTATTATGTGAGATCCTACGAGGAAGATTATGTCTGTACTGATGTTATGTCTGGGTCTTGATATGTTTATTATGTTACATCCTACAAGGAAGATTATGTCTGTACTGACGTTATGTCCGGGTCTTGATATGGTTATTATGTTACATGCTATGAGGAAGATTACGTCTGTACTGATGTTATGTCTGGGCTTGATATGGTTATTATGCTACATCCTACGAGGGAGATTAGATATGTACTGATGATATGTCCGGGTCTTGATATGATTATTATGTTACATACTACGAGGAAGATTATGTCTGTACTGATGTTATGTCTGCGTCTTGATATGTTTATTATGTTACATCCTATGAGGAAGATTATGTCTGTACTGACGTTATGTCTGGGTCTTGATATGGTTATTATTTTACATCCTACGAGGAAGATTATGTCTATACTGATGTTATGTCCGGTTCTTGATATGGTTATTATTTTACATCCTACGAGGAAGATTATGTCTGTACTGATGTTATGTCTGGGTCTTGATATGTTTATTAAGTTACATCCTAAGGAAGATTATGTCTGTACTGATGTTATGTCCAGGTCTTGATATGGTTATTATGTTACATCTACGACGAGGTAGATTATGTCTGTACTGATGTTATGTCCGGGTCATGATATGGTTATTATGTTACATCCTATGAGGAAGATTATGTCTGTACTGATGTTATGTGCAGTTCTTGATATGGTTATTATGTTACATCCTACAAGGAAGATTATGTCTGTATTGATGTTATGTCCAGGTCTTGATATGGTTATTATGTTACATCCTACGAGGTAGATTATGTCTGTACTGATGTTATGTCAGGTCTTGATATGGTTATTATGTTACATCCTACAAGAAGATTATGTCTGTACTGATGTTATGTCCTTGTCTTGATATGATTATTATGTTACATCCTACACGAGGAAGATTATGTCTGTACTGACGTTATGTCCAGGTCTTGATATGATTATTATGTTACATCATATGAGGAAGATTATGTCTGTACTGACGTTATGTCCAGGCTTGATATGGATATTATGCTACATCCTATGAGGAAGATTACATCTGTACTGACGTTATGTCCGGGTTTGATATGGTTATTATGTTACATCCTATGCGGAAGATTAGGTCTGTACTGATGTTATGTCTGGGTCTTGATATGGTTATTATGTTACATCCTACGCGGAAGATTATGTCTATACTGATGTTATGTCCGGGTCTTGATATAGTTATTATGTTACATTCTACAAGGAAGATTATGTCTGTACTGATGTTATGTCCGGGTCATGATATGGTTATTATTTTACATTCTACAAGGAAGATTTTGTCTGTACTGAAATAATGTCCGGGTCTTGATATGGTTATTATGTTACATACTACGAGGAAGATTATGTCTATACTGATGTTATGTCCGGGTCTTGATATGGTTATTATGTTACATACTACGAGGAAGATTATGTCTATACTGATGTTATATCCGGGTCTTGATATGGTTATTATGTTACATCCTACGAAGAAGATTATGTCTGTACTGATGTTATGTCCAAGTCTTGATATGGTTATTATGTTACATACTACAAGGAAGATTATGTCTATACTGATGTTATGTCCTGGTCTTGATATGGTTATTATGTTACATCCTACGAGGAAGATTATGTCTGTACTGATGTTATGTCCGGGTCTTGATATGGTTATTATGTTACATCCTATGAGAAAGATTATTTCTGTACTGACTTTATGTCCGGGTCTTGATATGGTTATTTTTTTACATCCTACAAGGAAGATTATGTCTCTACTGACGTTATGTCCGGGTCTTGATATGATTATTATGTTACATGCTACGAGGAAGATTATGTCTGTACTGATGTTATGTCTGGGCTTGATATGGTTATTATACTACATCCTACGAGGGAGATTACGTCTGTACTGACGTTATGTCCGGGCTTGATATGGTTATTATGTTACATCCTATGAGGAAGATTATGTCTGTACTGATGTTATGTCCAGGTCTTGATATGGTTATTATGTTACATCCTACGAGGAAGATTATGTCTGTACTGACTTTATGTCCGGGTCTTGATATGGTTATTATGTTACATCCTATGAGGAAGATTATGTCTGTACTGACGTTATGTCCGGGTCTTGATATGGTTATTATGCTGCATCCTACGAGGAAGATTATGTCTATACTGATGTTTTGTCCAGTCTTGATATGGTTATTATGTTACATCCTATGAGGGAGATTATGTCTGTACTGATGTTATGTCTGGGTCTTGATATAGTTATTATGTTACATTCTACAAGGAAGATTATGTCTGTACTGATGTTATGTCCGGGTCTTGATATGGTTATTATGTTACATCCTATGAGGAAGATTATGTCTGTACTGATGTTATGTCCGGGTCTTGATATGGTTATTATGTTACATCCTACAAGGAAGATTATGCCTGTACTGATGCTATGTCCAGGTCTTGGTATGGTTATTATGTTACATACTACGAGGAAGATTATGTCTGTACTGACGTTATATCCGGGCTTGATATGGTTATTATGTTACATCCTACGAGGAAGATTATGTCTGTACTGACGTTATGTCCGGGTCTTGATATGGTTATTATGTTACATCCTATGAGGAAGATTATGTCTGTACTGATGTTATGTCCGGGTCTTGATATGGTTATTATGTTACATCCTACGAGGAAGATTATGTCTGTACTGATGTTATGTCTGGGTCTTGATATGGTTATTATGTTACATCCTATGAGGAAGATTATGTCTGTACTGATGTTATGTCCGGGTCTTGATATGGTTATTATGTTACATCCTACGAGGAAGATTATGTCTGTACTGACTTTATGTCCGGGTCTTGATATGGTTATTATGTTACATCCTACAAGGAAGATTATGTCTATACTGATGTTATGTCCGGGTCTTGATATGGTTATTATGTTACATCCTACGAGGAAGATTATGTCTGTACTGATGTTATGTCCGGGTCTTGATATGGTTATTATGTTACATCCTACAAGGAAGATTATGTCTGTACTGACGTTATGTCTGGGCTTGATATGGTTATTATGTTACATCCTACGAGGAAGATTATGTCTGTACTGATGTTATGTCCGGGTCTTGATATGGTTATTATGTTACATCCTATGAGGAAGATTATGTCTGTACTGACTTTATGTCCAGGTCTTGATATGGTTATTATGTTACATCCTACGAGGAAGATTATGTCTGTACTGATGTTATGTCCGGGTCTTGATATGGTTATTATGTTACATCCTATGAGGAAGATTATGTCTGTACTGATGTTATGTCTGGGTCTTGATATGGTTATTATGTTACATCCTACGAGGAAGATTATGTCTATACTGATGTTATGTCCGGGCTTGATATGGTTATTATGTTACATCCTATGAGGAAGATTATGTCTGTACTGATGTTATGTCCGGGTCTTGATATGGTTATTATGTTACATCCTATGAGGAAGATTATGTCTATACTGATGTTATGTCCAGGTCTTGATATGGTTATTATGTTACATCCTACAAGGAAGATTATGTCTGTACTGATGTTATGTCCGGGTCTTGATATGGTTATTATGTTACATCCTATGAGGAAGATTATGTCTGTACTGATGTTATGTCCGGGTCTTGATATGGTTATTATGTTACATCCTACAAGGAAGATTATGTCTCTACTGACGTTATGTCTGGGCTTGGTATGGTTATTATGTTACATCCTACAAGGAAGATTATGTCTAAACTGATGTTATGTCTGGGTCTTGATATGGTTATTATGTTACATCCTACAAGGAAGATTATGTCTGTACTGATGTTATGTCTGGGTCTTGATATGGTTATTATGTTACATCCTACAAGGAAGATTATGTCTGTACTGATGTTATGTCCTGGTCATGATATGGGTATTATCTTACATCCTATGGGGGAGATTATGTCTGTACTGACTGTATATCCAGGTCTTGATATGGTTATTATGTTACATACTACAAGGAAGATTATGTCTGTACTGATGTTATGTCCGGGTCTTGATATGGTTATTATGTTACATACTACGAGGAAGATTATGTCTGTACTGACTTTATGTCCAGGTCTTGATATGGTTATTATGTTACATCCTACGAGGAAGATTATGTCTGTACTGACTTTATGTCCGGGTCTTGATATGGTTATTATGTTACATCCTACGAGGAAGATTATGTCTATACTGATGTTATGTCCTGGTCTTGATATGGTTATTATGTTACATCCTACGAGGAAGATTATGTCTGTACTGATGTTATGTCTGGGTCTTGATATGGTTATTATGTTACATCCTACGAGGAAGATTATGTCTGTACTGATGTTATGTCTGGGTCTTGATATGGTTATTATGTTACATCCTACAAGGAAGATTATGTCTGTACTGATGTTATGTCCGGGTCTTGATATGGTTATTATGTTACATCCTACGAGGAAGATTATGTCTGTACTGATGTTATGTCCGGGCTTGATATGGTTATTATGTTACATCCTATGAGGAAGATTATGTCTGTACTGACGTTATGTCCGGGCTTGATATGGTTATTATGTTACATCCTATGAGGAAGATTATGTCTGTACTGATGTTATGTCTGGGTCTTGATATGGTTATTATGTTACATCCTACGAGGAAGATTATGTCTGTATTGATGTTATGTCCAGGTCTTGATATGGTTATTATGTTACATCCTACGAGGTAGATTATGTCTGTACTGATGTTATGGCCAGGTCTTGATATGGTTATTATGTTACATCCTATGAGGAAGATTATGTCTGTACTGATGTTATGTCTGGGTCTTGATATGGTTATTATGTTACATCCTACGAGGAAGATTTTGTCTGTACTGACGTTATGTCTGGGTCTTCATATGGTCATTATGCTGCATCCTATAAGGAAGATTATGTCGGTACTGATGTTATGTCCGGGTCATGATATGGGTATTATCTTACATCCTATGGGGGAGATTATGTCTGTACTGATGTTATGTCCAGGTCTTGATATGGTTATTACGTTACATACTACGAGGAAGATTATGTCTGTACTGACTTTATGTCCAGGTCTTGATATGGTTATTATGTTACATCCTACGAGGAAGATTATGTCTGTACTGATGTTATGTCCAGGTCTTGATATGGTTATTATGTTACATCCTATGAGGAAGATTATGTCTGTACTGATGTTATGTCCGGGTCTTGATATGGTTATTATGTTACATCCTACGAGGAAGATTATGTCTATACTGATGTTATGTCTAGGTCTTGATATGGTTATTATGTTACATCCTATGAGGAAGATTATGTCTGTACTGATGTTATGTCTGGGTCTTGATATGGTTATTATGTTACATCCTACGAGGAAGATTATGTCTGTACTGACGTTATGTCCGGGCTTGATATGGTTATTATGTTACATCCTATGAGGAAGATTATGTCTGTACTGATGTTATGTCCGGGTCTTGATATGGTTATTATGTTACATCCTACGAGGAAGATTATGTCTGTACTAATGTTATGTCCGGGACTTGATATGGTTATTATTTTACATCCTACAAGGAAGATTATGTCTGTATTGATGTTATGTCCAGGTCTTGATATGGTTATTATGTTACATCCTACGAGGAAGATTATGTCTGTACTGACGTTATATCCGGGCTTGATATGGTTATTATTTTACATCCTATGGGGAAGGTTATGTCTATACTAATGTTATGTCCATGTGTTGATAAGGTTATTATGTTAAATCCTACGAGGAAGATTTTGTCTGTACTGACGTTATGTCTGGGTCTTCATATGGTCATTATGCTGCATCCTACAAGGAAGATTATGTCTGTACTGATGTTATGTCCTGGTCATGATATGGGTATTATCTTACATCCTATGGGGGAGATTATGTCTGTACTGACTGTATATCCAGGTCTTGATATGGTTATTATGTTACATCCTACGAGGAAGATTATGCCTATACTGATGTTATGTCCTGGTCTTGATATGGTTATTATGTTACATCCTACGAGGAAGATTATGTCTGTACTGATGTTATGTCCGGCTTGATATGGTTATTATGTTACATCCTACAAGGAAGATTATGTCTGTACTGATGTTATGTCCAGGTCTTGATATGGTTATTATGTTACATCCTACGAGGAAGATTATGTCTGTACTGATGTTATGTCCGGGTCTTGATATGGTTATTATGTTACATCCTACGAGGAAGATTATGTCTGTACTGATGTTATGTCCAGGTCTTGATATGGTTATTATGTTACATCCTATGAGGAAGATTATGTCTGTACTGACATTATGTCCGGGCTTGATATGGTTATTATGTTACATCCTATGATGAAGATTATGTCTGTACTGACTTTATGTCCGGGTCTTGATATGGTTATTATGTTACATCCTATGATGAAGATTATGTCTGTACTGATGTTATGCCCGGGTTTTGACATGGTTATTATGCTACATCCCACGAGGAAGATTAGATATGTACTGACGTTATATCCGGGCTTGATATGGTTATTATGTTACATCCTATGAGGAAGATTATGTCTGTACTGACGTTATGTCAGGGTCTTGATATGGTTATTATGTTACATCCTACAAGGAAGATTATGTCTAAACTGATGTTATGTCCGGGTCTTGATATGGTTATTATGTTACATCCTATGAGGAAGATTATGTCTGTACTGATGTTATGTCCGGGTCTTGATATGGTTATTATGTTACATCCTACGAGGAAGATTATGTCTGTACTGACGTTATGTCCGGGTCTTGATATGGTTATTATGTTACATCCTACAAGGAAGATTATGTCTGTACTGATGTTATGTCTGGGTCTTGATATGGTTATTAAGTTACATCCTAAGAGGAAGATTATGTCTGTACTGACATTATGTCCGTGTTTTGATATGGTTATTATGTTACATCCTATGAGGAAGATTATGTCTGTACTGACATTATGTCCGGGTCTTGATATGGTTATTATGTTACATCCTATGAGGAAGATTATGTCTGTACTGATGTTATGTCCGGGCTTGATATGGTTATTATGTTACATCCTATGAGGAAGATTATGTCTATACTGATGTTATGTCCGGGTTTTGACATGGTTATTATGTTACATCCTACGAGGAAGATTATGTCTACACTGATGTTATGTCCTGGTCTTGATATGGTTATTATGTTGCATCCTACGAGGAAGATTATGTCTGTACTGATGTTATGTCCAGGTCTTGATATGGTTATTACGTTACATACTACGAGGAAGATTATGTCTGTACTGACTTTATGTCCAGGTCTTGATATGGTTATTATGTTACATCCTACTAGGGAGATTATGTCAACACTGATGTTAGTTCCGGGTCTTGATATGGTTATTATGTGAGATCCTACGAGGAAGATTATGTCTGTACTGATGTTATGTCTGGGTCTTGATATGGTTATTATGTTACATCCTACAAGGAAGATTATGTCTGTACTGACGTTATGTCCGGGTCTTGATATGGTTATTATGTTACATCCTACAAGGAAGATTATGTCTGTACTGATGTTATGTCCTGGTCTTGATATGGTTATTATGTTACATCCTACAAGGAAGATTATGTCTGTACTGACATTATGTCTGGGTCTTGATATGGTTATTATGTTACATCCTACAAGGAAGATTATGTCTGTACTGATGTTATGTCCGGGTCTTGATATGGTTATTATGTTACATACTACGAGGAAGATTATGTCTGTACTGATGTCCGGGTCTTGATATGCTTATTATGTTACATCCTACGAGGGAGATTATGTCTGTACTGATGTTATGTCCTGGTCTTGATATGGTTATTATGTTACATCCTAAGGCGGAGATTATGTCTGTACTGACTTTATGTCTGAGTCTTGATATGGTTATTATGTTACATACTACGAGGAAGATTATGTCTGTACTGACTTTATGTCCGGGTCTTGATATGGTTATTATGTTACATCCTACGAGGAAGATTATGTCTGTACTGACATTATGTCAGGGTCTTCATATGGTTATTATGTTACATCCTACAAGGGAGACTATGTCTGTACTGAAGTTATGTCCTTGTCTTGATATGGTTATTATGTAACATACTACAAGGAAGATTATCTCTGTACTGACGTTATGTCCAGGTCTTGATATGATTATTATGTTACATCCTACAAGGAAGATTATGTCTGTACTGATGTTATGTCCGGGTCTTGATATGGTTATTATGTTACATCCTACAAGGAAGATTATGTCTGTACTGACGTTATGTCCGGGTCTTGATATGGTTATTATGTTACATCCTATGAGGAAGATTATGTCTGTACTGACATTATGTCCGGGTCTTGATATGGTTATTATGTTACATCCTATGAGGAAGATTATGTCTGTACTGACGTTATGTCCGGGCTTGATATGGTTATTATGTTACATCCTACGAGGAAGATTATGTCTGTACTGATGTTATGTCTGGGTCTTGATATGGTTATTATGTTACATACTACGAGGAAGATTATGTCTGTACTAACTTTATGTCCGGGTCTTGATATGGTTATTATGTTACATCCTACGAAGAAGATTAGGTCTGTACTGACTTTATATCCAGGCTTGATATGGATATTATGCTACATCCTATGAGGAAGATTACATCTGTACTGACGTTATGTCCGGGTTTGATATGGTTATTATGTTACATCCTACAAGGAAGATTATGTCTGTACTGACATTATGTCTGGGTCTTGATATGGTTATTATGTTACATCCTACGAGGAAGATTATGTCTGTACTGATGTTATGTCCAGGTCTTGATATGGTTATTATGTTACATCCTATGAGGAAGATTATGTCTGTACTGATGTTATGTCCGGGTCTTGATATGGTTATTATGTTACATCCTACGAGGAAGATTATGTCTGTACTGATGTTATGTCCAGGTCTTGATATGGTTATTATGTTACATCCTACAAGGAAGATTATGTCTGTACTGACATTATGTCCGGGTCTTGATATGGTTATTATGTTACATCCTATGAGGAAGATTATGTCTGTACTGATGTTATGTCCAGGTCTTGATATGGTTATTATGTTACATCCTATGAGGAAGATTATGTCTGTACTGATGTTATGTCCGGGTCTTGATATGGTTATTATGTGAGATCCTACGAGGAAGATTATGTCTGTACTGACGTTATGTCTGGGTCTTGATATGTTTATTATGTTACATCCTACGAGGAAAATTATGTCTGTACTGATGTTATGTCAGGGTCTTGATATGGTTATTATGTTACATCCTACGAGGAAGATTATGTCTGTACTGATGTTATGTCAGGGTCTTGATATGGTTATTTTGTTACATCCTACAAGGAAGATTATGTCTGCACTGCTATTATGTCCTGGTCTTGATATAGATATTATGTTACATACTACGAGGAAGATTATGTCTGTACTGATGTTATGTCTGGGTCTTGATATGTTTATTAAGTTACATCCTACAAGGAAGATTATGTCTGTACTGACGTTATGTCCGGGTCTTGATATGGTTATTATGTTACATGCTATGAGGAAGATTATGTCTGTACTGACGTTATGTCCGGGTCTTGATATGATTATTATGTTACATGCTACGAGGAAGATTATGTCTGTACTGATGTTATGTCTGGGCTTGATATGGTTATTATACTACATCCTACGAGGGAGATTATGTCTGTACTGACGTTATGTCCGTGTCTTGATATGGTTATTATGTTACATCCTACGAGGAAGATTATGTCTGTACTGATGTTATGTCTGGGTCTTGATATGGTTATTATGTTACATCCTACTAGGAAGATTATGTCTGTACTGAAGTTATGTCTGGGTCTTGATATGGTTATTATGCTACATCCTACAAGGAAGATTATGTCTGTACTGATGTTATGTCCGGGTCTTGATATGGTTATTATGTTACATCCTATGAGGAAGATTATGTCTGTACTGATGTTATGTCCAGTTCTTGATATGGTTATTATGTTACATCCTACGAGGAAGATTATGTCTGTACTGATGTTATGTCCGGGTCTTGATATGGTTATTATGTTACATCCTACGAGGAAGATTATGTCTAAACTGATGTTATGTCTGGGTCTTGATATGGTTATGATTTTACATCCTACGAGGAAGGTTATGTCTGTACTGACATTATGTCCGGGTCTTGATATGGTTATTATGTTACATCCTACAAGGAAGATTATGTCTGTACTGACTTTATGTCCGAGTCTTGATATGGTTATTATGTTACATACTATGAGGAAGATTATGTCTGTACTGACAGTATGCTCGGGTCTTGATATGGTTATTATGTTACACACTATGAGGAATATTGTTTCTCTACAGACTTTATGTCCGGGTCTTGATATGGTTATTATGTTACATACTATGAGGGACATTATGTCTGTACTGACGTTATGTCCTTGTCTTGATATGGTTATTATGTTACTTACTACGAGGAAGATTATGTCTGTACTGACGTTATGTCCGGGTCTTGATATGGTTATTATGTTACATCCTACGAGGAAGATTATGTCTGTACTGACGTTATGTCCGGGTCTTGATATGGTTATTATGTTACATCCTACGAGGAAGATTATGTCTGTACTGATGTTATGTCCAGGTCTTGATATGGTTATTATGTTACATACTATGAGGAAGATTATGTCTGTACTGACTTTATGTCCGGGTCTTGATATGGTTATTATGTTACATTCTATGAGGAAGATTATGTCTGTACTGACTTTATGTCCGGGTCTTGATATGGTTATTATGTTACATCCTCTGAGGAAGATTATGTCTATACTGATGTTATGTCCGGGTCTTGATATGGTTATTATGTTACATCCTACGAGGAAGATTATGTCTGTACTGACGTTATGTCCGGGTCTTGATATGGTTATTATGTTACATCCTACGAGGAAGATTATGTCTGTACTGACGTTATGTCAGGGTCTTGATATGGTTATTATGTTACATCCTACAAGGAAGATTATGTCTGTACTGATGTTATGTCCGGGTCTTGATATGGTTATTATGTTACATACTATGAGGAAGATTATGTCTGTACTGACGTTATGTCCGGGTCTTGATATGGTTATTATGTTACATCCTATGAGGAAGATTATGTCTGTACTGACATTATGTCCGGGTCTTGATATGGTTATTATGTTACATCCTACGAGGAAGATTATGTCTGTACTGACGTTATGTCTGGGTCTTGATATGGTTATTATGTTATATACTATGAGGAAGATTATGTCTGTACTGACTTTATGTCTGGGTCTTGATATGGTTATTATTTTACATCCTACGAGGAAGGTTATGTCTATACTAATGTTATGTCCATGTGTTGATAAGGTTATTATGTTACATACTACGAGGAAGATTATGTCTGTACTGATGTTATGTCCTGGTCTTGATACAGTTATTATTTTATTTCCTACAAGGAAGATTATGTCTCTACTGACGTTATGTCCGGGCTTGATATGGTTATTATGTTACATCCTACAAGGAAGATTATGTCTGCACTAACATTATGTCCGGGTCTTGTTATGATTATTATGTTACATCCTACGAGGAAGATTATGTCTGTACTGATATGTCTGTACTGATATGGTTATTATGTTACATACTACGAGGAATATTATTTCTGTACTGACATTATGTCCGGGTCCTGATATGGTTATTATGTTACATACTACGAGGAACATTTTGTCTGTACTGACATATATCCTTGTCTTGATAGGGTTATTATGTTACTTCCTACAAGGAAGATTATGTCTGTACTGACATTATGTCTGGGTCTTGGTATGGTTATTAATTTACATCCTATGAGGAAGATTATGTCTATACTGATGTTATGTCCAGGTCTTGATATGGTTATTATGTTACATCCTATGAGGAAAATTATGTCTATATTGATGTTATGTCCAGGTCTTGATATGGTTATTATGTTACATCCTACGAGGAAGATTATGCCTGTACTGATGTTATGTCCAGGTCTTGATATGGTTATTATGTTACTTCCTACAAGGAAGATTATGTCTGTACTCACATTATGTCCGGGTCTTGGTATGGTTATTATGTTACATCTTATGAGGAAGATTATGTCTATACTGATGTTATGTCCAGGTCTTGATACGGATATTATGTTACATCCTATGAGGAAGATTATGTCTGTACTAATGTAATGTCCGGGTCTTGATATGGTTATTATGTTACATCCTACGAGGAAGATTAGGTCTGTACTGACGTTATGTCTGGGCTTGATATGGTTATTATGTTCCATCCTTTGAGGACGATTATGTCTGTACTGTCGTTATGTCTGGGTCTTGATATGGTTATTATGTTACATCCTACGTGGAAGATTATGTCAGTACTGACGTTATGTCCGGGTCTTGATATGGTTATTATGTTACATCCTACAAGGGAGACTATGTCTGTACTGATGTTATGTCCGGGTCTTGATATGCTTATTATGTTACATCCTACGAGGAAGATTATATCTGTACTGAAGTTATATCTGTGTCTTGATATGGCTATTATGTAACATCTTACAAGGAAGATAATCTCTGTATTGACGTTATGTCCAGGTCTTGATATGGTTATTAAGTTACATCCTAAGAGCAAGATTATGTCTGCACTGACGTTATGTCCGTGTCTTGATATGGTTATTATGTTACATCTTACGAGGAAGATTATGTCTGCTCTAATGTTATGTCTGGGTCTTGATATGGTTATTATGTTACATTCTATGAGTGAGATGTCTGTCCTGACGTTATGTCCGGGTCTTTATATGGTTATTATGTTACATCCTACGGCAGAGATTATGTCTGTACTGACTTTATGTCTGAGTCTTGATATGGTAATTATGTTACATACTATGAGAAAGATTATGTCTGTATTGACTTTATGTTCGAGTATTGATATGGTTACTATGTTACACACTACGAGGAATATTATTTCTGTACTGACTTTATGTCTGGGTCTTGATATGGTTATTATGTTACATACTACGAGGAACATTATGTCTCTACTGACATTATGTCCTTGTCTTGATATGGTTATTATGTTTCTTCCTACAAGGAAGATTATGTCTGTACTGACGTTATGAATAGGTCTTGATATGGTTATTATGTTACATCCTACGAGGAAGATTATGTCTGTACTGATGTTATGTCCGGGTCCTGATATGGTTATTATTTTACATCCTACGAGGAAGGTTATGTATGTACTGATGTTATGTCCAGGTCTTGATATGGTTATTATGTTACATACTATGAGGAAGATTATGTCTGTACTGACTTTATGTCCGGGTCTTGATATAGTTATTATGTTACATACTACGAGGAAGATTATATCTGTACTGACTTTATGTCTGGGTCTTAATGGTTATTATGTTACATCCTCTGAGGAAGATTATGTCTATACTGATGTTATGTCCGGGTCTTGTATGGTTATTATGTTACATCCTACGAGGAAGAATATGTCTGTACCGACGTTATGTCCGGGTCTTGATATGGTTATTATGTTACATCCTACGAGGAAGATTATGTCTGTATTGACGTTATGTCAGGGTCTTGATATGGTTATTAGGTTACATCCTACAAGGAAGACTATGTCTGTACTGATGTTATGTCCGGGTCTTGATATGGTTATTATGTTACATACTTGAGGGAGACTATGTCTGTACTGACGTTAGGTCCGGGTTGATTTGGTTATTATGTTACATCCTATGATGAAGATTATGTGTGTACTGACATTATGTCCGGGTCTTGATATGGTTATTGTGCTACATCCTACGAGGAAGATTATGTCTGGTCTGACGTTATGTCTGGGTCTTGATATGGTTATTATGTTACATTCCTTAAGGAACATTATTATGTCTGTACTGACTTTATGTCTGGGTCTTGATATGGTAATTTTGTTGCATCTTACAATGAAGATTATGTCTATACTGATGTTTTGTCCGGGTGTCGATATGGTTATTATGGTACTAAAGAATAATTTTCTGTTTTGCAACAAAAAATTTTTTAAACAAAAGAGTGGGGTAGCAATGGGTGCACCGTGTGCTACAGCTTATGCAAATATAGTATTGCACAAATGGGAGTTGGATTATATACACTCAACCAACTGGAATAAACATATTAAGCATTACAGGAGGTTTCTCGACGATATTTGCATTTTCTGGGGAGGTTCTGAGAACCAGCTAAATGAATTCATGCATTATTTAAATAATTCCACTGATTTTCTTTCATTCACATATGAGGTCAGTAACACTGAGTTACATTATTTGGACATCAAATTATGTAAGAATCCTAACGGAGCCGGATTAATATCCAGCATTTTCCGTAAGCACACTTATTCGAACAGTTTTCTACACTTCGAAAGTGGGCATCCTTTGAAACAAAAAATGGGTATAATCAAGGGCCAGCTCATAAGGGCATCAAGAATATGTAGTAACAACTTGATGTTTTTACAGGAGGTGGAGTTCCTAAAAGAGTTATTTCTAAGTAGAGGATACCCAGAGCAATTATTTCAATCTATTAAAGATGAAATAATTTCGAAAAGAGAGCAAGAGTATTCCCCGCTATTAAGTACTAGGACTGAGATCAGTAAAAAGAAATCAGTTGGGATCACAAATTTTACAAAAAATTTTGTGTACACTTTTTCAGAAGATTCTCTAATGATAGAAGGAACCATAAGGAACCTTTGGCCAATGGTAACCATGCAGGAGGAAATTTCAGGGCTTGTTCCCACAAAGGTGGGATTTGTCAAAAAAGCAAACATTAACCTCAAAGGGCTATTTGAAAGAAATCTAACAACTGAATTAAAATTAAGAAGTAATGCAACTACTAAGCAGAATGGAACATTTCCCTGTGGAAAATGTAATCAATGTCAATACATTTTAAAAGGGACCAAGGTGCACATTAAGGCAAGGCATACTACTTTATCATAGGGACATTTTACATGTAATGCCATAGGGGTAGTTTATATTGGTCTATGCCAGGCCTGTCCGGCATTTTATGTCGGAAAAACTGAGAGGGTCTTCAGGCGTAGAATATACGAACACCAATATGACATCACTAAGGGTAAGGACACAAATGCCTTTTACAGACACTTCTTAACTTGTCCACAAATGAGCATAAAGTTCTTTGTGATCGACAATATACAACAAGACCAAAGGTGGGGGGGATTGGGAAACCCTACTAGCTATCAGGGAACTCACGTGGCAGTTGCAGTTAAATGCAACCAAACATCCTGGTTTAAATGAGGCTACAAGTTTGGCACCAGTTTTGAAAAAGAAAAGGAGCATATTATAATGCCCTATAACTTGGTCTCAAGTTTTTTATTTAAAGCAGTTTTTTATTGTTGGTTATATTTATTTTTTCTTCCATTTTTTTTTTTTCTTTTCATTTTTATTTTTCATTTTCATTTATTTAGGCAAGCATGTCATTTGTTTAAACAGTTCTTAAAGGCAGTTTTATTGTTTTTAATGTATTTATACATAAGTAAATGTGAAGGGTGAGCAGTTTTTGACACACAGGGGTACATTTGGAAGTACACCATTGAGCTTACCCAAGCCTATCCAACACTCTATTCAGTTCATAACATATTGGAACGCAATTGGAGTTAAGCTCATTCATAGTTATTTTATTTAATCAAAGTCATTGTGAGCATTTTTCAATTCACATTTTTAATAACATTTGAAGGAGTAATAATATTTAGGATGAAAAATTTCAAAAATATACATATATTTTTTCAAAAAAAGAATTTTTTTAATAGTTTCCAAAGAGCATCTAATATTAATTATATGTGTTGTTTATTAAGCATTGTTTGCACAAAGAACCTTGCAGGGATAAAATCCTTGATTTACAATCAATTAGGTATTTTGCATAATTGATGTGATGGAACAATTTAATTGTAATAGGGGCAATGTGCTTTTAGTATAAAAGCTTGTTGTTTTTCAATTTAGTTACACTTGAAAAAGCCTGGTACGACCAGGCGAAAGCGCTTGTGACTACATCTGTTTTTTCCTTGTTGTTCGTTGGAATAAAAGCCTTAGTTTTTGAGCTGTCTGCAGAGCCTTTTTACAGAGTTCATAGTTTAACTGAATTTGAGGGTTTGTTCAATCGGAACAGTACTCACATCAGCAGTATTGTGAGGTAATTTGCAGTGTGCTTGTCACCGGACTTCTTTGATCCTTCTCCGGTGGTTTTCTTATTATGTTACATACTACTAGGAAGATTAAGTCTGTACTGATGTCATGTCCGGGTCTTGATATGGTTATTATGTTATTTCCTACAAGGAAGATTATGTCACTACTGACGTTATGTCCATGTCTTGATATGCTTATTATGTTACAGCCTACAAGGAATATTATGTCTGCACTAACATTATGTCCGGGTCTTGTTATGATTATTATGTTACATCCTACGAGGAAGATTATGTCTATACTGATATGGTTATTATGTTACATACTACGAGGAATATTATTTCTGTACTGACATTATGTCCGGGTCTTGATATGATTATTATGTTACATACTATGAGGAACGTTATGTCTGTACTGACATTATGTCCTTGTCTTGATATGTTTATTATGTTACTTCCTACAAGGATGATTATTTCTGTACTGACGTTATGTCCTGGTCTTGATATGGTTATTATGTTACATCCTACGAGGAAGATTATGTCTGTACTGATGTTATGTCCAGGTCTTGAAATGCTTATTATGTTACATACTTTGAGGAAGATTTTGTCTGTACTGACTTTATGTCCGGCTCTTGGTATGGTTATTATGTTACATCCTACAAGGAAGATTATGTCTATACTGATGTTATGTCCAGGTCTTGATATGGTTATTATTTTACATCCTACGAGGAAGGTTGTGTCTATACTGATGTTATGTCCCGGTCTTGATATGGTTATTATGTTACATACTACGAGGAAGATTATGTCTGTACTGACTTTATGTCCGGGTCTTGATGGTTATTATGTTACATCCTCTGAGGAAGATTATGTCTATACTGATGTTATGTCCGGGTCTTGATATGGTTATTATGTTACATCCTACGAGGAAGATTATGTCTGTACTGACTTTATGTCCGGGTCTTGATGGTTATTATGTTACATCCTCTGAGGAAGATTATGTCTATACTGATGTTATGTCCGGGTCTTGATATGGTTATTATGTTACATCCTACGAGGAAGATTATGTCTGTACTGACGTTATGTCCGGGTCTTGATATGGTTATTATGTTACATCCTACGAGGAAGATTATGTCTGTACTTGCGGTATGTCAGGGTTTTGATATGGTTATTAGGTTACATCCTACAAGGAAGACTATGTCTGTACTGATGTTATGTCAGGGTCTTGATATGGTTCTTATGTTACATACTATGAGGAAGACTATGTCTGTACTGAAGTTATGTACGGGTCTTGATATGGTTATTATGCTATTTCCTACAAGGAAGATTATGTCACAACTGACGTTATGTCCATGTCTTGATATGGTTATTATGTTACATCCTACGATGAAGATTATGTCTGTACTGACGTTAGGTCCGTGTCTTGATATGGTTATTATGTAACATCCTACAAGGAAGATTATCTCTGTACTGACATTATGTCCGTTTCTTGATATGGTTATTAAGTTACATCCTAAGAGGAAGATTATGTCTGTACTGATGTTATGTACGTGTCTGGATATGGCTATTATGTTACATCCTATATGGAAGATTATGTCTGTACTGACGTTATGTCTGGATCTTGATGTGGTTATTATGCTACATCCTATGAGGAAGATTATGTCTGTACTGACATTATGTCTGGATCTTGATATGGTTATTATGTTACATTCTTTAAGGAACATTATTATGTCTGTACTGACTTTATGTCCGTTTCTTGATATGGTCATTTTGTTACATCCTACAAGGAAGATTATGTCTATACTGATGATATGTCCGGGTGTCGATATGGTTATTATGTTACATACTACGAGGAAGATTATGTCTGTACTGATGTTATGCCCGGGTCTTGATATGGTTATTATGCTATTTCCTACAAGGAAGATTATGTCTGTACTGACGTTATGTCAGAGTCTTGATATGGTTATTATGTAACATACTACAAGGAAGATTATCTCTGTATTGACGTTATGTCCAGGTCTTGATATGATTATTATGTTACATCCTATATGGAAGATTATGTCTGTACTGACGTTATATCCAGGTCTTGATATGGTTATTATGCTACATCCTACAAGGAAGATTATGTCGGTACTGACGTTATGTACGGGTGTTGCTATGGTTATTATGTTATATACTATGAGGAAGATTATGTCTCTACTGACATTATGTCCATGTCTTGATATGGTTATTATGTTACAGCCTACAAGGAAGATTTTGTCTGCACTAACGTTATGTCCAGGTCTTGATATGATTATTATGTTACATCCTACAAGGAAGATTATGTCTGTACTGAGATTATGTCCGGGTCTTGATATAGTTATTATGCTACATCCTACAAGGAAGATTATGTCTCTACTGACTTTCTGTCTGAGTCTTGATATGGTTATTATGCTACATACTATGAGGAAGATTATGTCTGTACTGACTTTATGTCCGGGTCTTGATATGGTTATTATGTTACATCCTATGAGGAAGATTATGTCTATACTGATGTTATGTCCGGGTCTTGACATGGTTATTATGTTACATCCTATGAGGAAGATTATGTCTGTACTGATGTTTTGTCCAGGTCTTGAAATTGTTATTATGTTACATACTTCGAGGAAGATTTTGTCTATACTGACTTTATGTCCGGGTCTTGATATGGTTGTGTTAGATCCTAGATGGAAGGTTATGTTTATACTGATGTTATGTCCAGGTCTTGATATGGGTATTATGTTACATCCAACGAGGAAGATTATGTCTGTACTGACATTATGTCCGGGTCTTCATATGGTTATTATGTTACATCCTACAAGGAAGACTATGTCTGTACTGATGTTATATCCTGGTCTTGATATGGTTATTATGTTACATACTACGAGGAAGACTATGTCTGTACTGACGTTATGTCCGGGTCTTGATATGGTTATTATGTTACATCCTACGAGGAAGATTATGTCTATACTGATGTTATGTCCGGGTCTTGATATAGTTATTATGTTACATTCTACAAGGAAGATTATGTCTGTACTGATGTTATGTCCGGGTCTTGATATGGTTATTATGTTACATACTATGAGGAAGATTATGTCTGTACTGATGTTATGTCTGGGTCTTGATATGGTTATTATGTTATTTCCTACAAGGAAGATTATGTCTCTACTGACGTTATGTCTGGGCTTGATATGGTTATTATGTTACATCCTACGAGGAAGATTATGTCTGTACTGACGTTAGGTCCGTGTCTTGATATGGTTATTATGTAACATCCTACAATCGAGATTATCTCTGTACTGACATTATGTCTGGGTCTTGATATGGTTATTAAGTTACATCCTAAGAGGAAGATTATGTCTGTACTGATGTTATGTACGTGTCTGGATATGGCTATTATGTTACATCCTATATGGAAGATTATGTCTGTACTGACGTTATGTCTGGATCTTGATGTGGTTATTATGCTACATCCTATGAGGAAGATTATGTCTGTACTGACATTATGTCTGGATCTTGATATGGTTATTATGTTACATTCTTTAAGGAACATTATTATGTCTGTACTGACTTTATGTCCGTTTCTTGATATGGTCATTTTGTTACATCCTACAAGGAAGATTATGTCTATACTGATGTTATGTCCGGGTGTCGATATGGTTATTATGTTACATACTACGAGGAAGAGTATGTCTGTACTGATGTTATGCCCGGGTCTTGATATGGTTATTATGCTATTTCCTGCAAGGAAGATTATGTCACAACTGACGTTATGTCCATGTCTTGATATGGTTATTATGTTACAGCCTACAAGGAAGATTATGTCTGCACTAACGTTATGTCCAGGTCTTGATATGATTATTATGTTACATCCTACGAGGAAGATTATGTCTGTACTGACGTTATGTCCGTGTCTTGATATGGTTATTATGCTACATCCTACAAGGAAGATTATGTCTGTACTGACGTTATGTCTGGGTCTTGATATGGTTATTATGCTATTTCCTACAAGGAAGATTATGTCACAACTGACGTTATGTCCATGTCTTGATATGGTTATTATGTTACAGCCTACAAGGAAGATTATGTCTGCGCTAACATTATGTCCGGGTCTTGAAATGATTATTATGTTACATCCTACAAGGAAGATTATGTCTGTACTGACGTTATGTCCGAGTCTTGATATGATTATTATGCTACATCCTACAAGAAAGATTATGTCTGTACTGACTTTCTGTCTGAGTCTTGATATGGTTATTATGTTACATACTATGAGGAAGATTATGTCTGTACTGACGTTATGTCCTGGTCTTGATATGGTTATTATGTTATATCCTACGAGGAAGATTATGTCTATACTGATGTTATGTCCAGGTCTTGATATGGTTATTATGTTACATCCTACGAGGAAGATTATTTCTGTACAGATGTTATGTCCAGGTCTTGAAATGGTTATTATGTTACATACTTTGAGGAAGATTATGTCTGTACTGACTTTATGTCCGGGTCTTGATATGGCTATTATGTTAGATCCTAGGAGGAAGATTATGTCTATACTGATGTTATGTCCAGGTCTTGATATGGTTATTATGTTACATCCTATGAGGAAGATTATGTCTGTACTAATGTTATGTCCGGATCTTGATATGGTTATTATGTTACATACTACAATGGAGACTATGTCTGTACTGATGTTATGTCCGGGTCTTGATATGGTTATTATGTTACATAATACGAGGAAGAATATGTCAGTACTGACGTTATGTCCTGGTCTTGATATGGTTATTATGTTATATCCTACGAGGAAGATTATGTCTATACTGATGTTATGTCCATGTCTTGATATGGTTATTATGTTACATCCTACGAGGAAGATTATTTCTGTACAGATGTTATGTCCAGGTCTTGAAATGGTTATTATGTTACATACTTTGAGGAAGATTATGTCTGTACTGACTTTATGTCCGGGTCTTGATATGGCTATTATGTTAGATCCTAGGAGGAAGATTATGTCTATACTGATGTTATGTCCAGGTCTTGATATGGTTATTATGTTACATCCTATGAGGAAGATTATGTCTGTACTAATGTTATGTCCGGATCTTGATATGGTTATTATGTTACATACTACAATGGAGACTATGTCTGTACTGATGTTATGTCCGGGTCTTGCTCTGGTTATTATGTTACATCCTATGAGGAAGATTATGTCGGAAATGAAGTTATGTCCGTGTCTTGATATGGTTATTAAGTAACATTCTACAAGGAAGATTACCTCTGTACTGACATTATGTCCGGGTCTTGATATGGTTATTATGTTTCATACTACGATGAAGATTTTGTCTGTACTGACTTTATGTCCGGGTCTTGATATGGTTATTATGTTACATCCTACGAGGAAGATTATGACTGTACTGACGTTATGTCCAGGTCTTTATATGGTTATTATGCTACATCCTACAAGGAAGATTATGTCTGTACTGACGTCATGTCCAGGTCTTGATATGGTTATTATGTTACATACTACGATGAAGATTATGTCTGTACTGACTTTATGTCCGGGTCTTGATATGGTTATTATGTTACATACTACGAGGAACATTGTGTCTGTACTGAAGTTATGTCCTTGTCTTGATATGTTTATTATGTTACTTCCGACAAGGAAGATTATGTCTGTACTGACGTTATGTCCTGGCCTTGATATGGTTATTATGTTACATCCTACGAGGAAGATTATGTCTGTACTGATGTTATATCCAGGTCTTGAAACGCTTATTATGTTACATACTTTGAGGAAGATTATGTCTGTACTGACTTTATGTCTGGGTCTTGGTATGGTTATTATGTTAGATACTAGGAGGAAGATTATGCCTATACTGATGTTATGTCCAGGTCTTGATATGGTTATTATGTTACATCCTATGAGGAAGATTATGTCTGTACTGTTGTTATGTCTGGGTCTTGATATGGTTATTATGTTACATCCTACGAGGAAGATTATGTCTGTACTGACATTATGTCAGGGTCTTGATATGGTTATTATGTTACATCCTACAAGGAAGACTATGTCTGTACTGATGTTATGTACGGGTCTTGATATGGTTATTATGTTACATACTAAGAGGAAGACTATGTCTGTACTGATGTTATGTACGGGTCTTGATATGGTTATTATGTTACATCCTATGAGGAAGATTATGTCTGTACTGAAGTTATGTCCTTGTCTTGATATGGTTATTATGTAACATCCTACAAGGAAGATTATCTCTGTACTGACGTTATTTCCAGGTCCTGATATGATTATTATGTTACATCTTATGAGGAACATTATGTCTGCACTGACATTATGTCCAGGTCTTGATACGGTTATTATGTTACATCCTACGAAGAAGATTATGTGTCTACTGATGTTATGTCCAGGTCTTGATATGGTTATTATGTTACATACTACGAGGAAGATTATGTCTGTACTGACTTTATGTCCGGGTCTTGATATTGTTATAATGTTACATCCTACGAGGAAGATTATGTCTATACTGATGTTATGTCCTGATCTTGATATGGTTATTATGTTACATCCTACGAGGAAGATTATGTCTATACTGATGTTATGTCCTGATCTTGATATGGTTATTATGTTACATCCTACGAGGAAGATTAGGTCTGTACTGACGTTATTTCCGGGTCTTGACATGGTTATTATCTTACATCCTACAAGGGAGACTATGTCTGTACTGATGTTATGTCCAGGTCTTGATTTGGTTATTATGTTACATACTACGAGGAAGATTATGTCTGTACTGAAGTTATGTCTGTGTCTTGATATGGTTATTATGTAACATCCCACAAGGAAGATAATCTCTGTATTGACGTTATGTTCGGGTCTTTATATGGTTATTAAGTTACATCCTAAGAGGAAGATTATGTCTGTACTGACATTATGTCCTTGTCTTGATATGGATATTATGTTACATAATACAAGTAAGATTATGTCTGTACTGACGTTAAGTCTCGGGCATGATATGGTTATTATGTTACATCCTACGAGGAAGATTATGTCTGTAATGAAGTTATGACTGATCTTGATATGATTATTATGCTACATCCTACGAGGAAGATTAGGTCTGTACTGACGTTATGTATGGGCTTGATATGGTTATTATGTTACATCCTATGAGGAAGATTATGTCTGTACTGACGTTATGTCTGGGTTTTGATATGGTTATTATGTTACATCCTATGAGGAAGATTATATCTGCACTGACTGTATGTTCAGGTCTTGATATGGTTATTAAGTTACATACTATGAGGAAGGCTATGTCTGTACTTATGTTATGTCCAAGTCTTGATATGGTTATTATGTTACATCCTACGAGGAAGATTATGTCTATACTGATGTTATGTCTGGGTCTTGATACGGTTATTATGTTACATCCTACGAGGAAGGTTATGTCTGTACTGACGTTATGTCTGGGTCTTGATATGGTTATTATGTTACATCCTACAGCAGAGATTATGTCTGTACTGACTTTATTTCCCAGTCTTAATATGGTTATTATGTTACATACTATGAAGAAGATTATATCTGCACTGACTGTATGTTCAGGTCTTGATATGGTTATTATGTTACACACTACGAGGAATATTATTTCTGTACTGAATTTATGTCCGGGTCTTGATATGGTTATTATGTTACATACTACGAGGAACATTATGTCTGTACTGACGTTATGTCCTTGTCTTGATATGGTTATTATGTTACATCCTACGAGGAAGATTATGTCTGTACTAACGTTATGTCAGGGTTATTATATGGTTATTAGGTTACATCCTACAAGGAAGACTATGTCTGTACTGATGTTATGTCCGGGTCTTGATATGATTCTTATGTTACATACTATGAGGAAGACTATGTCTGTACTGAAGTTATGTACGTGTCTTGATATGGTTATTACATTACATCCTATGAGGAAGATTATGTTTGTACTGATGTTAGGTCCATGTCTTGATATGGTTATTATGTAACATCCTACAAGGAAGATTATCTCTGTACTGACATTATGCCCGGGTCTTGATATGGTTATTAAGTTACATCCTAAGAGGAAGATTATGTCTGTACTGACATTATGTCCGGGTGTCGATATGGTTATTATGTTACATACTACGAGGAAGATTATGTCTGTACTGATGTTATGTCCGGGTCTTGATATGGTTATTATGTTACATCCTACGAGGAAGATTATGTCTGTACTGACGTTATGTCAGGGTTTTGATATGGTTATTATGTTGCATCCTACAAGGAAGACTATGTCTGTACTGATGTTATGTCCGGGTCTTGATATGATTATTATGTTACATCCTACGAGGAAGATTATGTCTGTACTGACATTATGTCCGGGCTTGATATGGTTATTATGTTACATCCTATGATGAAGATTATGTCTGTACTGATGTTATGTCCGGGTCTTGATATGGTTATTATGCTACATCCTATGAGGAAGATTATGTCTGTTCTTACGTTATGTCCGGGCTTGATATGGTTATTATGCTACATCCTATGTGGAAGATTATGTCTGTACTGACGTTATGTCTGGGTCTTGATATGGTTATTATGTTACATTCTTTAAGGAACATTATTATGTCTGTACTGACTTTATGTCTGGGTCTTGATATGGTCATTTTGTTACATCCTAAAAGGAAGATTATGTCTATAATGATGTTATGTCCGGGTGTCGATATGGTTATTATGTTACATACTATGAGGAAGATTATGTCTGTACTGATGTTATGTCCGGTTCTTGATATGGTTATTATGTTATTTCCTACAAGGAAGATTATGTCACTACTGACGTTATATCCATGTCTTGATATGGTTATTATGTTACAGCCTACAAGGAAGATTATGTCTGCACTAACGTTATGTCCAGGTCGTGATATGATTATTCTTTTACATCCTACGAGGAAGATTATGTCTGTACTGATGTTATGTCCGGGTCTTGATATGGTTATTATCCTACATCCTACAAGTAAGATTCTGTACTGACGTTATGTCCGGGTCTTGATATGGTTATTATGTTACATTCTTTAAGGAACATTATTATGTCTGTACTGACTTTATGTCCGGGTCTTGATATGGTCATTTTGTTACATCCTAAAAGGAAGATTATGTCTATAATGATGTTATGTCCGGGTGTCGATATGGTTATTATGTTACATACTATGAGGAAGATTATGTCTGTACTGATGTTATGTCCGGTTTTTGATATGGTTATTATGTTATTTCCTACAAGGAAGATTATGTCACTACTGACGTTATGTCCATGTCTTGATATGGTTATTATGTTACAGCCTACAAGGAAGATTATGTCTGCACTAACGTTATGTCCAGGTCTTGATACGATTATTCTTTTACATCCTACGAGGAAGATTATGTCTGTACTGATGTTATGTCCGGGTCTTGATATGGTTATTATGCTACATCCTACAAGTAAGATTCTGTACTGACGTTATGTCCGGGTCTTGATATGGTTATTATGTTACATCTTACGGCAGAGATTTTGTCTGTACTGACTTTCTGTCCGAATCTTGATATGGTTATTATGTTACATAATATGAGGAAGATTATGTCTGTACTGACTTTATGTTCGGGTCTTGATATGGTTATTATGTTACACACTACGAGGAATATTATTTCTGTACTGACTTTATGTCCTGGTCTTGATATGGTTATTATGCTACATTCTATGAGGAACATTATGTCTGTACTGACGTTATGTCCTTGTCTTGATATGTTTATTATTTTACTTCCTACAGGGAAGATTATGTCTGTACTGACGTTATGTCCTGGTCTTGATATGGTTATTATGTTAAATCCTACGAGGAAGATTATGTCTATACTGATGTTATGTCTGGGTCTTGATATGGTTATTATGTTACATCCTACGAGGAAGATTTTGCCTGTACTGACGTTATGTCTGAGTCTTGATATGGTTATTATGTTACATCCTACAAGGAAAATTATGTCTATACTGATGGTATGTCTGGGTCTTGATACGGTTATTATGTTACATCCTACGAGGAAGATTATGTCTGTACTGAAGTGATGTCCTGGTCTTGATATGGTTATTATGTTACATCCTATGAGGAAGATTATGTCTGTACTGATGTTATGTCCAGGTCTTGAAACGCTTATTATGTTACATTCTTTGAGGAAAATTATGTCTGTACTGTCTTTATGTCCGGGTCTTGGTATGGTTATTATGTTAGATACTAGGAAGAAGATTATGCCTATACTGATGTTATGTCCAGGTCTTAATATGGTTATTATGTTACATCCTATGAGGAAGGTTATGTCTGTACTGATGTTATGTCTGGGTCTTGATATGGTTATTATGTTACATCCTACAAGGAAAATTATGTCAGTACTGACATTATGTCAGGGTCTTGATATGATTATTATGTTACATCCTACATGGGAGACTATGTCTGTACTGATGTTATGTCCGGGTCTTGATATGGTTATTATGTTACATACTATGAGGAAGACTATGTCTGTACTGACATTATGTACGGGTCTTGATATGTTTATTATGTTACATCGTATGAGGAAGATTATGTCTGTACTGAAGTTATGTCCTTGTCTTGATATGGTTATTATGTAACATACTACAAGGAAGATTATCTCTGTACTGACGTTATGTCCATGTCTTGAAATGATTATTATGTTACATCTTATGAGGAACATTATGTCTGTATTGACATTATGTCCAGGTCTTGATACGGTTATTATGTTACATCCTATGAAGAAGATTATGTCTGTACTGATGTTATGTCCAGATCTTGATATGGTTATTATGTTACATACTAAGAGGAAGATTATGTCTGTACTGACTTTATGTCCGGGTCTTGATATTGTTATAATGTTACATCCCACGAGGAAGATTATGTCTATACTGATGTTATGTCCAGGTCTTGATATGGTTAATATGTTACATCCTACGAGGAAGACTACGTCTGTACTGATGTTATGTCCTGGTCTTGATATGGTTATTATGTTACATCCTATGAGGAATATTAGGTCTGTACTGACGTTATGTCTGGGCTTGATGTGGTTATTATGTTACATCCTATGAGGACGATTATGTCTGTACTGACGTTATGTCTGGGTCTTTATATGGTTATTATGTTACATCCTACAAGGAAGATTATGTCAGTACTGACGTTATGTCCGGGTCTTGATATGGTTATTATCTTACATTCTACAAGGGAGACTATGTCTGTACTGATGTTATGTCCAGGTCTTGATTTGGTTATTATGTTACATACTACGAGGTAGACTATGTCAGTACTTATGTTATGTATGGGTCTTGTTATGGTTATTATGTTACATCCTATGAGGAAGATTATGTCTGTACTGAAGTTATGTCTGTGTCTTGATATGGTTATTATGTAACATCCTACAAGGAAGATAATCTCTGTCTTGACTCTATGTCCGGGTCTTTATATGGTTATTAAGTTACATCCTAAGAGGAAGATTATGTCTGTACTGACATTATGTCCATGTCTTGATATGGTTATTATGTTACATAATACAAGGAAGATTATGTCTGTACTGACGTTAAGTCTGGGGCTTGATATGGTTATTATTTTACATCCTACGAGGAAGATTATGTCTGTATTGATGTTATGTCCTGGTCTTGATATGATTATTATGCTACATCCTACGAGGAAGATTAGGTCTGTACTGACGTTATGTATGGGCTTGATATGGTTATTATGTTACATCCTACAAGGAAGATTATGTCTATACTGATGGAATGTCCGGGTCTTGATACGGTTATTATGTTACATCCTACGAGGAAGGTTATGTCTGTACTGACGTTATGACTGGGTCTTGATATGGTTATTATGTTACATCCTACGGCAGAGATTATGTCTTTACTGACTTTATGTCCCAGTCTTGATATGGTTATTATGTTACATACTATGAGGAAGATTATATCTGCACTGACTGTATGTTCGGGTCTTGATATGGTTATTATGTTACATACTACGAGGAACATTATGTCTGTACTGACGTTATGTCCTTGTCTTGATATGGTTATTATGTTTCTTCCTACAAGGAAGATTATGTCTGTACTGACGTTATGTCCGGGTCTTGATATGATTCTTATGTTACATACTATGAGGAAGTCTATGTCTGTACTGAAGTTATGTATGTGTCTTGATATGGTTATTATGTTACATCCTATATGGAAGATAATGTCTGTACTGACATTATGTCTAGGTCTTGATATGATTATTATGTTACATCCTACGAGGAAGATTATGTCTGTACTGACATTATGTCCGGGCTTGATATGGTTATTATGTTACATCCTATGATGAAGATTATGTCTGTACTGACGTTATGTCCAGGTCTTGATATGGTTATTGTGCTACATCCTATGAGGAAGATTATGTCTTTTCTGATGTTATGTCCGGGCTTGATATGGTTATTATGCTACATCCTATGAGGAAGATTATGTCTGTACTGACATTATGTCTGAGTCTTGATATGGTTATTATGTTACATTCTTTAAGGAACATTATTATGTCTGTACTGACTTTATGTCCGGGTCTTGATATGGTCATTTTGTTACATACTAAAAGGAAGATTATGTCTATTCTGATGTTATGTCCTGGTGTCGATATGGTTATTATGTTGCATACTACGAGGAAGATTATGTCTGCACTGATGTTATGTCTGGGTCTTGATATGGTCATTATGTTATTTCCTACAAGGAAGATTATGTCACTACTGACGTTATGTCCATGTCTTGATATGATTATTATGTTACATCCTATGAGGAAGATTTTGTCTGTACTGATGTTATGTCTGGGTCTTGATATGGTTATTATGCTACATCCTACAAGTAAGATTCTTTACTGACGTTATGTCTGGGTCTTGATATGGTTATTATGTTACATCCTACGGCAGAGATTATATCTGTACTGACTTTCTGTCCGAGTCTTGATATGGCTATTATGTTACATACTATGAGGAAGATTGTCTGTACTGACTTTATGTTCGGGTCTTGATATGGTTATTATGTTACACACTACGAGGAATATTATTTCTGTACTGACTTTATGTCCTGGTCTTGATATGGTTATTATGTTACATTCTACGATGAACATTATGTCTGTACTGACATTATGTCCTTGTCTTGATATGTTTATTATTTTACTTCCTACAAAGAAGATTATGTCTGTACTGACGTTATGTCCTGGTCTTGATATGGTTATTATGTTACATCCTACGAGGAAGATTATGTCTATACTGATGTTATGTCCGGGTCCTGATATGGTTATTATGTTACATCCTACGAGGAAGGTTATGTCTGTATTGACGTTATGTCTGGGTCTTGATATGGTTATTATGTTACATCCTACAAGGAAGATTATGTCTATACTGATGGTATGTCCGGGTCTTGATACGGTTATTATGTTACATCCTACGAGGAAGGTTATGTCTGTACTGATGTTATGTCTGGGTCTTGATATGGTTATTATGTTACATCCTACGAGGAAGATTACGTCTGTACTGACGTTATGTCCACGTCCTGATATGGTTATTATGTTACATCCTGCGAGGATGATTATGTCTGTACTGACTTTATGTCCGGATCTTGATATGGTTATTATGTTACATCCTACAAGGCAGATTATGTCTATACTGATGTTTTGTCCGGGTCTTGATATGGTTATTATGTTACATCCTACGAGGAAGATTATGTCTTTACTGACGTTATGTCCAGGTCTCCTAAGAGGATGATTATGTCCATACTGACCCCTGTTCTGGTCTCAGACTGATTTTTATACGTTATATTACTTCCACAACAATCTCAGAGGATGACAGTAGTGTCTGTACTGACTCACTGTCATGGTATTTGTGAGATTTTTATACATTACTTGCTCCCCATATTCTTGGCTTGCAGCGAGGGCCCTGTTACCCATTGCCTGAATCTCTGACTTTGCCTGCCATGACCTACTGGGTCTCTTGATTTATTGACTCTTCATCTTATCGCTGAATAGTGGAATCGATTCTACTATGTTACATCTGCCCTTGTTGACCTTCTGTTTGGACTAAATCTTTTCTCGATGCTCACAGTCTTAATAAATACTGACTTATCTCTAGCCTTCCTTTTATTGGGAAGTATATCAAAAAGGTTTTGTCTTCACAACTTGATTCAGTCTTATGTGAGCATTGCATTCATGAGCCTTTCTGGTCTGTTTTTCCAACTTGCCTGAGACAGCATTTACTTAAAACATGAGTGATCTCCAAGTGTTGAGAGATCAGTGTTGGTATTCTGTTTTGATCTCCTTCTTGCATTTGATCCAGTGAGACAGGCAGTCTTACTTAATCACTGACAAAACTTGTTACGTGATTTTGTGTAGTGGTCCAGACTGTTTTGCCTCCTACATATGGTGAACATACCCAAGAGGTGATTTTTGCCATTAATGCTTTGTCCAGTTACTGAGTCACCTTTGGTATCCTGCAGGGATTAATGCTGATTCCTTTTTTATTTTCTGCATACATTGTGCTGTTACAGGAGCTCAGTAAGAGGAAAAGCTTATAGTATCACAACCGTGCATGTAATATACCTTACCTGTCCTTCCCAAAGGGGAATACGAGGTAAGAACATTGAATGCATCCAGTACTAAGCAACATGGTGTCCTCAAGCCCAGTACCTTCAAGATGCTGGCTGTGTCTATTCATGGCACCCTGAGGAATTCAAACTGTCTGTTAGTAACTACAACCTTTATAATGATAATCTTCACTTAGCCATTGACAACCGATTTACACCAAAAGGCTTGCTGTTTTCTGTTGTTAGACCATTTTGCTTCCATTTAATAAACTACACCCATATCAAACAACTTTGTAAGACATGATTGTGCTGTGCTGAATATGCCATATGCCATTGTCTCTTCTGTAGAGTATTTCATTTCCTTATAACAATGGTTCCCAGGCACAAGGCTTACCTGGTTCCTGATGCTGCAGACGTTTGCGGTCTTGTTGCTTACAGGTACCTTAAAATATAAACACATTACTCTGGTTCTGCAGAGACTGAACTGGTTACCTCTCCATTCAAGTATTACCTTTAATTAAAGTGGTTGCATTGAGTTCTGTACAACACAACATGGGTTCCCAGTATCCCAAAGACCTCAGATCCCATACAACCTAGTCCACCTTTGAATTTCTCCATCCCTTGGGTTGTTGGAGGTTCCAAGAGCATGTTTAGAAACTTTGGGTGTTTGTTCATTTTGCTACCAAGCCTCTAGAAGCATCTCCCCCAGTGACTGACAGAATCCTCCCACTAGTCAGATTTAAGAGATCCCTAAAAGAACCAACATTTTGATGGTCTATAACCTATTTAAAATATTCCAACATTTGTTTTTAACTATGTTGTCTTAGTTATACTGTTCTGTTAACAATTGTTTTCTTTATATATGCTTTAAATTTTACAACATCTAGGTTACCATTATCAGCTGTCTCTATGGATTGCTTTTGTGAAGAAGCAGTAATGGTCCGCACCTGCCTTTTATACATTCTTGTATATCTGTTTTAAAGTTCACAGTTCAGAAATGAGTGTACCTTTTTTCAAACATGTCAGTACAGTTTGATACTGTGAATAGAATGTTTATCAGTCCTATATATAGGTAATATAAAAGGGTAAATAGTTATTTTTTGTCAGGCAGCTGTCATCTACAAAACATGAAAGAAGTGTATAATAAATAGACAGCTTATATGACACATTATATGATGAAGTAAGATTTTTAATTAATAATTCTGTACATGGAATGTATGAACAGAAAATGGTGGAAGAAATTACATTACATTATTGACTAGAGACTATAGAAGTGCATCCCAGTTTGGACTAATTAAGTACATTCATTCATCAATGGATGTTGAAAATTAGGTAGATTACAGCTGAGAAATGGGCACCCATTTTAGTGCTGATTCCTTGTTTATCAGATAGATGGTTTTGAATAACTGAAGAGTATTCTGGGGCTTGAATTTCAATTCTACAATATAATTTCAGGAAATATAAAGAGTGTGTTTGAATATGAGCCTATGGTCTTGGTCATTGATGAATCTAGATTTCCCATAGTATATACCCTCATGTTATTTTTGTGAATTTTGCAGTTATATTAATGATGGGCCATTTTTAGATTTAAGACTTGGGCATGACTGAGCATTTTACATGTAACGTAAAAGGGGCTGCATATGCTGTGTGATGTAATGGTGGGTCTATGTCAGTTGAGAGAACTGTGACATCACCGAATGGCACTGCATCAAAAATGCAGTATGTCTAACTTCCCCATGAGGAGAATGCTCCTCCCACACACACCCCCACTAACCATGTATACCAACTCTGAGCATCAAAAATGCAGTATGTCTAACTTCCCCATGAGGAGAATGCTCCTCCCATACACACCCCACTAACCATGTATACCAACTCTGAGCATCAAAAATGCAGTGTGTCTAACTTCCCCATGAGGAGAATGCTCTTCTCACACACACCCCCACTAACCATGTATACCAACTCTGAGCATCAAAAATGCAGTGTGTCTAACTTCCCCATGAGGAGAATGCTCTTCCCACACACACCCCCACTAACCATGTATACCAACTCTGAGATCGCACTGCAGTGGGGAAAAGGTCAATTTTCCTGATTCCACCATAGTATGATCTCCATCAGAATGATTCGACATGCAGCATTTTTGATGCAGTGCCATTTGGCTATGTCACTGTTCACTGAACTGACACAGACCCATAACGGTGCACTCGGAAAACTATTCAGAAGTTGTTAGAACAGATTTATGAAAACATAGGTATGCAACTGTAAGAGGCAATACCAACAATGGTTTATTTAAGCATGCTATGCCTGTTAGCAATTTTAAAAAGTTTATCTTTTTATAGTAGATAAGGTCAGATCAAATATTAGTGGGAGATTTGGGCAAATACTCGGTAATCAAACAGTTGTGCTGACAGATTATGTCAAACCCTGGATGGTAGTTTAGTTAAGAAGTGCACATCCAGAGTAACATTAAAAGATTCGTTCATGGTATGCATATTTAGTGTTTGATTGGCTCTTTAAGTGTGACTTCACTAAGTTTTAGATATAAGTAGCACTTTTAACAAACATTTTATTCTGATAAAGTATTTGGTATGGGAAGAAACGTGGTTTCTGATAGAAAAGGAAGTAAAAGTTAGAGTGGAAAAAGCTGAAGGCTGGGACAAAAAATCACGAACAAGATTAATGGGAGAGACTTTACCATCAGTGATGGTGAAGTCCATTACAGTTAGACTCTAAACCTTCAGTTTTATGTTGTCTTTGAAGACATTAACTCTTTTTTTTATTTAATGTTAATATACTCAAAGGACCATGAACAATCAGATTACCTTTCCCTTTTCTTAATCCACAAGTAGTATTGAAGCTTTCTCAGCTCGCTCGCTCGCTCTCTCTCTCTCTATATATATATATATATATATATACATACATACACGTGTGTGTGTGTGTGTGTGTGTGTGGTGAGTATCTGAGTTGTCTTGTGTAGTGGTAATGATACAAGAAGAGTTTTTTAAGGTATGGCGCATGGCTAGAGACAGTGTTAGGATTAGGATTCGGGTGGCATTCATTACTAAGGTGGAGCAAGGGGGTTGTCAGTTTGCAGAGTAAAATGCCTGGATATTTTTATTTTTTTTCTGGTTGAATGGGGTATCTTGTTCTGGCAGTATGGCTTCTCCCTTTTAGTCTCTCTCCTCCACTCAGTCCATATAGGATAATAGGATCATAGGAGGTTACTAGGCTAATGGCCCTGAGATCCTTACAAGCCTAGCCAAGAGTTTATTCCCATAAAGAAATATCAGTCAGCACTTGTTGCCCCTGTCAATTTTCATAAATACCCCCTGAGCCTCTTCTTTTCCTGCTACCACTTAATCCATCTGTGATATCTATTTTCATCAACTATGAGTTGATCACCACATACTATCTTTCGGTGTCGGAGAACCCATTCCTCCTTATCGCCTACCAGTCTGCATTATGGCCCTGGAAATTCTTTCTCTCTTTCCTTTCTGCAGAAATCTGCCAAATGTTTCTGCATCTCATGCAAAATTTGAGGCATATTGTTCATAAAAAATGCATCACATATTTTTAAGTTATCTTTCTTTTTTAGGGTTTGCCTAAGTTCTTTCAGGGTATCTAAGAATGAGTCATGCTTCAATAATTACCACAATCAAGGAGAATAACTCAAAAAATATGAACCACAAAGAATATTTTTTTGTCAGGAAGACAAGCCCCTATGCACCCCCTCCCCACCGATAACTTTCATATACCAACTCCACAATAAGCTTTTAATTAGGAAAAACTTAAAAAACACTGGAATGCACCACTGTCCTGCACAGTGCAAGTCCTGGTGATCTAGCAAACAGCAATAAAACAGAATCTGTCAAAAACCACTGATACACAAAAGCTGCAACAACGTACCCTTGCTTAGACCCAGCCTTTTTAGAAACCGTTCTTTTTTATGGTAGCTCAAGAAGCCACAGACTAGTCATCATGGTTTGACCTTAGGTTCAAGAGATGGAGTCACATGACCTTAGTTTCCAGAGATGAAGAGTCACATGACCTTTTACTCTCTGTTTGTACTGTCTAGTATTAAATGGGCTGTTCCACGACTATGACAATGATAAGTTTACCATAATGTCTTACATTATCTTTTTATCATTTGCCAGTATTAAGCTGACAGGCATGCAGATACCACCAAAAAGATGTGAATAACATTTATTTTTAAATTAAAGTGCCACATGTGGTAAAACACTAGTGTGCAAATGATATCCTTAGAGCCAGGCATCCAAATGTGGCTCTGTTCACAAGTTTCTTTTTTTCTTATCTATTAGTTGTCTGCAAGGGTGCAGTTATACTCGCTCCTACAACAGTATTATGATTTCCCTGAAGCTCTGTTTCTCCTCAGTCTAGGAGCATTTTAACTGGCATTTCACTCACATGTTTAATCACCCTGGGCAATGGTCACCAGATGCCATTTATACTGAAGATGTTGAGTTTCCATAGGTGACCAAGCCTAGAAGTCACCTGTGCTGCCTGCTGGAGCCGCCTTGGTTTGTACATGTGGCTCTGTCCTCTATGAGCTTCCATCATATTTCAGGTTGCATTTCAACCATGAGGTGTGGTTACTGGGAGTGACCTCACCCTGGACCCAAGTCCAGGTATGCTCCTTAGGCTTGGCACTCACTCTGCCTCACAACCATTTCTGCTCTGACCACCACAATACTTTGATGAGTAGACTGCCTTTGTCCACACATCATCACTCAACCCCCACCCCACCTGCCCACAAGAAAAGGTAAGCAGTCATTATTCTTTCCTGACCTCCCCAGCAGGTTCCAGCAGAGGTGTGAGCTGGTACTCAGACTCTAGTTGCCTGATCGACAGTCAGGACTTCAGTCCTCTACAGTAGCATAGGCCCACAGGAGACTACTAGGCTAACTGCCTTGAAGGGCCATTTTAAGCCTAGCCAATAACCTGTTGTCAGAATCAAACCCTGTACTTTGTGTCTGTGAGGGGAAGATCTCTGGTCTCTTCACTAAGGAAATGGTTTTCAGTAGCTGCTGGAAATTTGATTGTAGCCATCACTTCTGGCCTGCAATACTCCGTTTAAATACTTTCAGAATGAGCTCCTGCCATGTCAAGCTTTAGTCTAGGAAATGAGGTACTTCAGGAAATTGAAATGAATAAACCTCATTAATATATGGTGAGCCATTGGTTGATTTAAGTTCTGTGTTTTGTGCTATGGAATTCAGAACTGCTTTTCAATAAAAAAGATTGGTATTCTGCCAGACTGGTTTCTCACCCACCTCAGTAGGTTACACAGTAATTAAAGTTTTCTCCAAGTCTTTTGGGTTTCTAATACCATGATGTGAATGGACCCCATTCCTAAGTCAAAGTAGGTTTAAAGTTCATGGAATTAATATTGTTTCAGTCTTTGATGTTAGCCAGAAGTGCTCTTTGCAGCAGCCGCAATGTGCCCAGTAATGACTCCTTCTGCAATTCATAAGGACTTACATGTCGGTAACATATCTAAGTATGATTGTAAATCATTTTTTATAAGACCTGTTGCTCCTACTACTATTGGAACTGTCTGGGTATGCTTCTGCCACGTTGCCCTTATTTCTGCCTGCAGATCCTGATATTTATAACTTCGTGTCTCTCTGTACGTTAAGGCACCGCAGTCACTGTGTGTAGCATTTTCAATGATCGATGTTACTTTGTCTTCTTTTCTTCTACCACTACATCTGGTTTTTGAACTGTTGGTAATGGGTGCTCCCATGTGATATAAACTTCATCATTTTCTATGATGCTTTGTGGCTCATGTTTCCAGTATTTTTCAGCCACTTCAGTACCATAATGTTTGTACAATCTCCAGTGCAACAGTCTTCCCACATTATTATGCCTTTCAGTACACAGTCCTTCTGCCATTAGTATGTCACAACCAGCAATGAGTTGTGCGACTGTTTCCAATTCTGATTTACAAAATATACATTTGTCTGTTTCTCTCACATGTTCAATGGACCTTGTAAACCAACATGTATATAGTCCACTATCTTAGGCCGCCAATATTAACCTTTCGTCTTTTAGTTTAAATTCACCTCTCCTTAAGCATTCCTGCATTCCATCCTGATCAACATGAGGTTCTTCCAGAAGTTTTCTATACTTGCAACTATATTTATGCATTTTCCACATTTCTTGCCTTCTTATCTGATCCTTCACCTTGTAGTCTTTCTTTTGTTTTTGTTACATTCAGTTGCTGCCTGATTTTTATCTACTTCTAGTTTGATTTCCATTCCCACTTGATGCTGATATGCTGCTGCTAAACTAAGCAGAGAAGTCATCTTAAACGTATTCTCCTCAGCACAGTGAAAGTATGTGCTGTTCTGGATAATAGACCATTGTTACACGGATTTCAGATTTAAGACTTCCCTGTTATGCTAGGCAAGTTCCCTATTTAGGATAGCCAGCAGCCTACTACCTCCCCAGCTTTCATTTTTCATCCCTTTACCAAACGCTTGTAAATAGCCAAGACTCTCTGTTTTTAAAAGTAACCTTACTCCCTCTGTCATACCCTGATACCCTTGTATGCGAACTTTTAGTCACAATCAGTTCTTGTCCACTAGGTGGCGCTTTACCATTTCCAATCTGTATCCCACCTCACTAAACTAATTTCTATGATAGACCCCCCCCCACCCTGTTACTTTCTCTCAGTTCCTTCTCTTTATAGGCTTTCTTATACACCTCCCTCCCTTTACCTTTAACTCTATTTCTATACTCTACCTATCTGTTCGGTATATCTTAATCATACCAGCCTGTTTACTTACCTCTACTTCTTCCTCACTTTCTACCTTACCTGCTACATTCTCTCATTCCACTGATTGTCTCCCTTTGTACTTCACTCTCTTGTCTCTACCCGCTCCGTTAGCCTCTGGCTCACTCCTCCCCTACCCTGCCCCAATTCTCACCCGCCCCCAGAGGTCCTACATTTATACTAATAATAGCCACACCCTATTCAGTTCACTCCAATCAGATTTCTAGCATCCCTAACTAACCCACCCTGCTTTCTCAACACCACACCCACTAATTTAACCTAGCTCCTCCCCTATCTTAACACCTCTCCCACTACTTTACAAACACACCTTATCCCCTATCTTTCTACTCTCACATCCACCCCACACCACACCTTTAAACTACATCTCACCTAAGTACTAACCTCCACATAACATAATATGCCTATATCATCCATACATCCACAACTTAAAACACTTATCTGTCTGCTACTTATATCTTCTCTTATATCTACTTACCTCTTAACCTCTTATGAACATCCACTTAATTCTTCTCTTTCAATTCCTTCAAAACACACCTCTACCTCTACAACACATTTATCTCCTACCCTCTTAAACCCAACCATACATGCCAACCACCTATTAGCCAAATACCATAGATTAGCACACTTCAAATTCAAGAAACCTAGAACCAGGAAAATATTTGACTACTCCTATAAACTTCCACAACAAAAATATCTCGTACTCCTCCACCTTCTACAGGATGGAGATATTCATCCTAATCCAGACCCACATCATAATGAAACCATTACACACAAAATACAAAACAAAACTACATCTCTCTCATTCTCTAAACCCACTCATTCTCTGTCTATTGCCCATCTCAATATACGAAGTATCTGTAACAAAACTAGTCAAGTTCATGCCCTTCTAGAAGTCTATCAATTTGATATTTTATGTTTAACTGAAACTTGGCTAAAACCTTCAATTAATGACAGTGAAATCACCCCACCTGGTTATAACATCATTAGACTCGACCGTACTGCCAAAAAGGGAGGAGGGGTAGCAATTCTGTATAAAACAAAACTCCAAATTAGTACCTTAAATCTGACTATTACCAATGACAATAATGCTGAAGTTATCAGTTCTAAACTTCAAATCAATACTACTAAATCCATAAATATCATCTGTGCTTATCTCCCTCCTGGAAATAATATCAACACCCTTCAACACATCCTTTACCTACTATCAACCAAACTCCCTCAAGAGACACTAGTCTTAGGAGACTTTAATATAGATTGGCATTCCTGTAACAGTAATAACCCTACTTCCCATATCAACCTATTTGGATTCAAACAACTCATCAATGGTCCTACTAGAACTAATAAAACCAATAATACTGAAACCACATTGGACTGGATTCTTACTAATACTCCCTTGCAAACCTACAACACAGGCATCCTTCCAGATGACCTTAGTGACCACTCTCTAACCTACATCATTAGATACAAAACTAACCTAACCTTACCTACCACATATAAAACTCTACGTACAAATAAACATTTTAACTCTGCACAATTTCTAGCTGAACTAATACATTGTAATTGGGCCCCACTGAAACATCTCCCACTTAATGAAGCAGTTGAATACTTCAACTTTACATTCCTATCGATCCTAGATCACCATGCCCCAAGCCGTACCATTAGAACCAAAACAAAAACAGCACCCTGGCTAACCAAGAATACGAAGCAAAAAATTATTCTCAGAAATAAATCCTGGGATAAATGGCGAGCTACCAAAAACCAAATTGACCACCAAAACTTTAAGGAACTGAGAAACAGCACCAAAAAAGCTATTCTAACAGATAAAAAGAACTATTACTTTCAACTACAGAAAAACACCATAAAAGAACCCAAAAAATTCTGGACTAGTATTAATAATCTTCTATCCCCTGGCCAAGCAATCACACCAAACCCTCAGGATTCTGACCCAGATAATCCCACACAAATAGCCAATGACTTCAACTCTTTCTTCACCAATGCCATCCAAACTCTTGCAAACCACCTTTCTCCTGACACTACTAAACTACTCTCACCTAGTTCAAAAACTACTCTTCCTCCCCTTCACCTACAACCTGTATCTACCTCCTATATCCAATCTCTACTCCCAAAACTTAAACCTGCCACCCCATCTGCAGACAAGCTTCCTGCAGAGTACCTGCAAATAGGAGCTAAAGCCACTGCCTATCCCATTTCCATCCTAATAAATAGATCTATAAAGGAGGGTATTGTCCCTTCTATCTGGAAAATATCCCATATCATTCCCCTTCACAAAGGGGGCAAATCTAATGACTTCTCTAACTTTCGTCCCATAGCACTATTATCACCTATAGCTAAAATCATGGAAAAATGTATCCATAAACAACTACTAAACCACCTTCTCCATAATAACCTACTTGCCAATAGTCAACATGGATTCAGACCTTCCCACAGCACCACTACTGCATTACTCTCCTTTACCAACTCCATCAACTATAACCGCAACATCAATAAACTCTCATCTTCTCTCTTCATTGACCTATCAAAAGCCTTTGATATGGTTAATCATAAACTTCTTCTGTACATACTAAAATCTCAGGCACTAGATCCCTCCTCCTTAACTTGGTTTACTTCTTATCTTGAAAATCGTCAGCAAGCAGTACTCTGGAAAAGTTCACTATCTACCCTCCTTCCTATTTCTATAGGAGTACCTCAAGGGTCTATCTTAGGCCCACTTCTATTTTCTATCTTTATTAATGACCTCCAGTCAGCTATACCTAACACCACTTGCATACAATATGCAGACGATTCCACTATAATCTGTACTGCTTCTTCTCAAACAGAACTTCAACCTCTCACCCAAGAAACCTTTACCACTGTTGAAAAGTGGTTCTCTGACCGTTGTCTACTCCTTAACCCCAAAAAAAACAAATTACTACTGTTTGCACCTACCCGCAAAACTACTTCCCTAAACTTCTCTATTACTTCCACTGATAACACTCATATTACTCCTGATTCTTCTACAAAACTACTAGGTATTACTATTGACAATAATCTTAATTTTGACTGTCACATCAATAACACAATAAAAGTAGTTAACAAAAAGATTGGATCCCTTTACAGAATCAAATCCTTCCTTACACCTGAAGCCAGGACCACCTTAGCCCAATCTCACCTCCTCTCTACCCTTCTATATGCTTCCCCTATTTACACAAATCTCTCTAAATGTAACCTTAAGAAACTTGCTTCATCTTACCATAATATTGCTCGATTTGCCACAGGATCCCAGTTTAGAACTCACCACTGTCTGAACTTAAAACAACTAAACTGGCTTGAACTTCCTAACAAGCTTACTTATCAACAGCTCTCAATAGCTCACAACATTCTATATCAACCATCCAAAACACCAATACTCGCTAACCTCCTTACTCCCTACAACAATCTGAAACAACTACGTTCTTCAGATAAACTACTAGTTAATAGTACCAAACCCAATAATGCTGCAGGAGATTGTCTTTTTTCCAACTCAGTTGGCAAATGTGGAACAAACTTCCACTTAATATCTCATCTTTGTCCACTCTTCCACTCTTTAAAAAACAACTGAGAATCCATCTTAATAAACACTGGCTTTGCTCCTGTACCAATCCTGATTAACCTTTCTTCTTCCTTTCCTCTACCTCAATATTTCCTTCTCACTATAATACATCCTGACTGATCCCCATGGACATAATATCCTTGTAGATACAACTTATCTCATATATACTATGAGGAAAAAAAAAAAAAAAAAAAAAATTTATGACTATGTATTATTTTAGACTACGTTATGATATTATAAATTGCGTATTGCAATTATTTGTTTTGTTTTGATATGTGTATTTTCTGTGTATTTTTTCTGTATTCCCTTTACTTGTTATAACCTTTGGAGCTTTTCTCCCCGGGCCTCCACTGAAAATGGACATATATCCAGCTGGACTAGCCCAGTCAACAAATGTAAAATAAAATAAAATAAAATAAAATAAATAAAATAAATTTTGAAACTTTCACTATGTTTGGGTTTTGTGAGGTCAGCAGATATGTATGCAGTCCTACAATTGCAGATCTATACATGTAATCAGTTTCAAGGAGGCCCAAACCTCCTTTAGAATGGGAAATATATAATCTTGGTATGCACTGATTTTTAAAAATCCTTTGATAAGCATGAAGCATCCTTCTTAGTTTTCCTATCAAACTGATCCAACACCTTTTGGGGCCAGTCAGTCATTCTAAAACTACACGTTAGAAGAGGAAGAACACATTGGTTTATAGCTTGGACTTTGTTCCTAGATGTCAGTGCTGTTTTCAATATTAATTTTAATCTAAAATATTTCTTATTAAGTTTTGTTCACATTTGTTCGTGTTTTATTATCAATCCTTCATCAATTCCCAAATGTTTATACACTTCCTCTTGCTCAAGTTCTTTCATATCACATTCCTCTCCCAAATTGGTGTTTTCTTGGTGCTGCAGCTTTCCTGCTTTAAAGGTAGCTTTTGCACATTTATCAAGAGCAAAGGACATTCTTATATCATCTGAAAAAGTTTTCACCAATTGGAGATGTGCTTTCAGTTCCTCATCTGATGAGCTATATAGTTTAAAATCGACAAAGAGAAGATGAGAAGTCATTACACTTTGTTGTTTTCTAGGAGCCAAATTATAGCCATGGCCTAAGCTGTTAAGTAAACAGCTTACTGGGTTAAGGGCAAGGCAGAATAGCAATGGTGACAGAGTCACCCTGGAATATTCCCCTTTTAATTTTTATCCCTGGAATAATAATTTGTCCTTTATCATGGCTTAACTACAAAGTGGTTTGTCACTGTCCCATGGTCACTGTAATATAGTCAATCAGTGTAGGGTGTATCTTATACATTTCTAAGCACTCTGTTATCCATGAATGCGGAATACTATCAAACGCTTTTTTGTAGTCAATCCATGCCATACCTAGATTCTTCCCCTTTTACAGTTCTCCATTATAATTTTATTTAATAACAAATGATTCTTTGTTCCATATGACTTTCTTTTGTTACTCTTTTGTTCTAATGCCATTACTGAGTTTTCATCTAAATGAGTATAAACAGTCAGCATCAATTCCAGTATATAGTTTATATGTCATTGGAAGGCAAGTTATTGGTCTATAGTTTTTAGGACAGCTTGCAGGTTCGCTCATAAGTATGAATATTGTTTTCCCTGTTGTTAACCAGCTTGGTATCTGTTCAGGGTACACATATAATTAGTTCTTACTCATGGCCAAATCTTCAAGTAACAATGTTAATACTTTCATCTAAAAGTTAGGTACTGCATCTGGGCCTAGGGTCTTCCAGTTAGGAACTTTTATTAACTTTGTTTCAATCTCTGGGGCCATTACTACACCCCATTTCATATCCTGCATATTTGAGCTTCATAGGTGTTTACTAGGCTAATGACCACAAGGGCGTTTTTTAAGCCTAGCTGTGCATCCCAAATCTCTGGCAAGTTCTGATACCCTTGATAAGTGTTAAACATGAACCTGAGAGATGAACCATTTGCAGGTTACCTGTGCCCATTAGAGACATAGGTGCCAAATCAGGGATAAATTTCCAGTTTCCCATCCAATTGTCCAAGTTGTACTTGAAATGAGTTAGGGAGGAACTCTACTTCACATGGATGGGAAGCCTGTTCCATAGATGGGGTAGTCTTTCAGATGCATACCTATCTCTCCAGCAGGTTCTGTTTATATCACAGAAAAGGTTTAAGTCTTTAGAATGGGTAATTCTGGTATTGTTGCTTTGTGGATATGCAGGAGGTCCATCAGAGTGGGATCTGACAATGCCCTGTATGCCAGACAAAGATCTCTCCTCAAAGACCTATAGGAGACAGAATACAGGGCCTTGAGGCGGTTTGCATAGGACATATTACTTACACCATGTAGTCTTTTAGTGAGGAACCTTTCTGGACATTCCAATTGTTGGATATACCTGGTTAGGTACATACCAGAGGTGGCATTGTACTCAATGATAGGTCTGATGAATGCCGAATACAGTGGAACAATGGCTTCTTGGGCTTAGATGTCATACCTTTGTTTATAAGTTGTGCAACGTAGAATATGCACGCATATGCTGGGTGGCCTAATGGTTAAGGTGTTTGCCTTACAAACACAAGGTGTAGGGTATGAGTCTCACAAGGGATAATTGTCTAGGCTTAAAATGCAAGGGCAGTTAGCTTAGTACTAATCTATGAAGCTATGAACCTATGAACCTATGAATGATTTCCTCACCACTGTAGACACGTGATGATCAAAGGCTAGATTACTATCTATGCATGTCCCTAAGTCCCTGACTACTGGGTCAACTCTAATGGGTGTGTTGTCAATATGATAGTTACCAGCGATAGATGACTTCTCAATTGATACTATTATGCATTTCTTGGCATTTCGTTTTAGTCCATAGCTCTGACAACAGTTGTTTGTCTGTGTCAGCCTTTCCTTGGGAACATTTGTGTCAGTGTAAGATTCAATGACAGCTCCTAATATGCAATCATCTGCAAATTTAGTCAGCCAGAGACCACTGACATTAGCCTAACCTTGACTTCTGAGAAGTAATTGCAAAAAAGGAGTGGTCCAAGGACTGATCCCTGAGGGACTCCACTTGTGACTGGCCTCTTTGTAGAGGTGGACTCCCCAATTCTAACTTCCTGGGTCCTGTCTGTGAGCCAGTTGGCTATCCACCAGGTGACATACAGGTTTGTACCTAACCTCCTGAGTTTGTCAACAATGCCTGAGTGGGTATTGTGTCAAATGCCTTGGCCAGGTCAAGGTAAGCAGTGTGAACTATTTTGCCCTCATCCATTGGTTGGGTGACCTTTTCAAAAAAGTCCACCAGGTTGAGTAGGCATGATCTGCCCTTGACAAAACCAAACTGGGTTGGGTCCAGTGTCTGGAGGTTTACTATATCTCTGTTGCTCATCTCCATAATAATTCTTTCCATGGCTTTACATATAAGACTAGTGAGACTTCTGGGTCTGTAGATGGCCCACCTTTGTGCAGAGGGATGACTGTTGCCTTTCTCCATTCATGAGGCACAAAGCCTGTTTGGAGGCTACAGTTAAATAGTAATTCCAGAGGCCCTGATAGGTCATGTTTCATGCTATTCAGAAGGCATCCTGGGATATTGTCTGGGCCCATTTATGCAGTGTTCTTGGTCTTAGAGAGAGCATTAAGGACCTGTTCCATAGTGATAGTAGGGGGAGTTATGTTTGATGATATTTCCTGAAAGAATGTTGAGGGGGATTGATGAGTAAAGTTGGAGCTGAAGTTATCAGCCAGGAGGTTTGCTATGTCTTCTGGCACAGTATAGGTGGCTCCATTTACAATGAGCTCTGCACAGAATTGTGTATTGCCTTCGAAGTTGCGGACATAGCTAAAGAATGATTTGTGGTTGTCCTTGGCCTGGGAGGCCAAGCGTATCTCAAATTTGGCTTTGGTAGACTTTATTTGTCCTCAGAGTTGTTTGTTTAATTTGATGAGGGTGCTTTTATCCTGCTGGGTTCTGCACCTCCTAATCTTTGCCACGATTTTCTTCCTCCTGTTATGCATTCAATTGATTTTGTGATTCCACCAGGGTGTTTTTTTTTTTTTTTTTGAGTTAGTTCTGTACTTCTTCCTGGTGGGTACAGCTGCCTCTATGCAACTATTAACATTCTTGTACAGGGTTTTTGTGAACAGTTCTGCATAGGCAGAAGTGTTCTAAGGGTTTATAGGGGCTTAAAACTTTTGCCAGGTTCTCAATTAGTAGCAGGAGGTTAGACTAGTTAGAATAGTTCCTGAATATTCCAGGTTTTATTTTTACTTCAAAAGAGACCATTTTGTGGTCTGACCTTACCAGGAAAGGCACTACAGTAGGGGGTGTGCAGCAGTCTCCCATATTATTGAGGACCAGATCCAGTTGGTTGCACCCCTGGTTGGTGTATTGACTATCTGGTCCAGGGAGGTTGTGTTTACAAAATCCAGGAATCTCTGTACATGTATGTTTGGTGTCATATAGGATTCCTAGTTAATAGTGTGGGAATTAAGTCACTCATGAATACGGTATTGGGGTGAATGGTTAGTGTTTTTATTAAGTTTAAAACATGGTATAGGTTTCCTGGGTCATAGAGGGGGACCTATAGCTTGCAAGGAAGTGGTACTGGATTTTACCTATGGTGATTTGAACATGGAGCAGCTCAAGTGCATTGCCCTGTTGGACCAGCCTTGAAGTATATTTATTTTTGATGTAAATAGAGACACCTCCACCTTTAGTCCCTGCCTGTGAAGTAGCTGGCCTAAATGTGTGGAAGGCATTATAACTTTACACTTTATGTGTGCTCTCCGCAGCATTAAACCATGTCTCAGTGACCGCAGAGACATCAGCATTCTCTAGGGTGATGAGAGCTTTTAGGGAGTGGGGTTTTTTTTGTTTAGAACCCTAGCATTGAGTAGTAATACCTTTAGATTTTCTTGGTTTCGATTTGCTATGTTGGAAGTGCTTTCAGGTTTGGCATTGCCTAAAAAAGACAGTATGGGGGGAGGCAACGTTTTAGCTAATATTCAAAAGCATAGAGGGAAGAGATCCAGACCATCCCTGGCAAAGCAGCATGGTCTGTTGACCATCTCCTTTCATGCTGACAAATATTGCACCCCCTTAGAATGACACCAGAAACTAAGCCAATTATTAAAGTCAATAATCTTTTGTTTGTATTGTGACATCATCCTTGGAGAAGGTAAAATGCTGCCCAATGCTAGACTCATACCAGCCTGACAAACATATTCCGAGAGCTCTATGATGTCTCTCTTCATATAGTTTAGGGAGGTACATCTCAGGTAATTTATTTCCACATGCACTATGACTGAGTCATATTGGTAATTGTGGTCCAGTGACCTGAGTGCATGCATATTATGGTGGATCCAAACCCCTGATAAGCAACTAACCATAACTTTTTCCTTATTCAGCCTTGTAAGAGGGACATCAATGTGTCTCATAACAGAGTCCCCAATAATTAGAATGTTGGACTGTGTAGTGACTTGCTTTATGGGCTTAGGGGTAGAGGCTCCATAAGATGTAGCTCTATGTGTTGATGTGGGTGTTGGTTTGAAAGAGTGCATTTGGGGCTGCTGAGGGTATTTGTTATATGCAGTTTTTCTAGGAGGTCTTTGTGGTTTAGGAAGGTTACATGTAAGTGTCTCAGCATATGTAGGTCTATATGTCTGTGCTGAATTGTGCGTGATGGGTGCAGCATGTGTACTACTGACAACCTTATTGAAATTAGGAGTGCTTTTATGTGAGAGCTTTGCCTCCAGTGACATTGTGTAAATACATCTCTCACATACCATATCAGTTTGTTTGAGAAATAACTTGTTGTGAATTAACGTCAGGCAATTTCTCCATTGCCTCAGGATGCCCATATCCACCAAGCCAGTAACGGAGACAGTAGGAAAGTTCATATCCATGGCAACAGACCCTGTCAGGAGTATCCTGTCTGCAACTATGTGGACAGTGCTTGTCACTACAAACTAGTTGTCCTGTGTGCAACTAGATATTGAAGAAATTTAATTTGTGCTTTTGTAGGAAACATGCCACTCAAGGTGTCTGTCTGTACAGAGCACTGCCAAACACTTGAGGAGAAACCAATACCTAGACCCTGAAAATTTAAGGTTGTAGTATTTAGGCAGATATTCTGAAGTTAGAAACAAACCAAGCAGCACTTACTGAAAACAAAGAATTAGCTTGTCAAGAATGATGAAAAGAGGGGAGTCGCATGAATGGCTACTGCCTGGCTACTACTAATGCTGGTCTCACCACAGCTTCACTCTGTTGGGGTACAATACTCCTTTGCTTCTTCTCTCACCAGAAGCAAAATGTTAGCACCAGTCCCAAGAAGGGAAGCAGGCCACGGCCTGTTTGGTGATCCATAGTCTTGTCCCAGATGATGCAAGGGTCTGTGGACTTCTTGTAGCCTTTTCTTGGTAGATGCCTTGAATAGCAGCCAGACACTCACTCTCCAGCTATAAACAGTCAGGAATCAATGCACTCTGCTCCTTTTCTCGCAAGGATCAGAATGTAAGCACAGATTCCAGGCTTTTCTTTTACTTTCTTCTATGCATTCAGCACCTTTGTTATGTTCCACAGGATCTTCATAAATATTTCTCCAGAATGTATTCTTTTGGTGGTGATTCAGTTCCTTTTGTCTTGTTTCTCAGTTCTCTATAAAACTTTGTTGGGTCATCAATAACTTGCTTATTTTGTACTTTTTCTTTATATTTATCTGCGTACCTTCTAAGTTTTTCTGCTATCACGTCTATCTTTCTGAGAATTTTTGTTGATATTTTCCTTCCTCGATGGTCTTTTAGCAAGTTTCACTTCTTTTTTTAATTGCTTTATCGCGTTCTCCATTTGATATTTCCATGATGGTATTCCATTTCTCCCCTTCCTTTCCCTCACTACCCCGTGTTCTTGTGGTAGAACTTTATCAGTTATTAATTTAGCTGCACAGTAATATATCCTGTTTACGTCTGTTATATCACATGGATCTCTATGGACAGCCCTAATTACTGTGATCATTTGTTTTATCAGACTTCTGACTTTTGGGGTTTTATTACCCTTCTGCAGCCTATTTCTTTCATTGAACTTAATATGTCTTGCTATCTCTATTAAATCAAACAACTCTTCTCTTAGCTCACTTTCTTCTAAACTGAGGGCACATTCTTTGTTCTCCATACCCTGTTGGCATTCTATAGAAAGTTCCAGAACATCTCCCTGTAATACATCATCTTCAGTTTCATCCTGTGCCATCTGTTGCTTTTTCATATGGGAACTCTCTGGCCTGTCACTGCATGACCGACTGCAGCAGAGTTGCCACAGTTTCCGTTTCCTTCTCTTGCTGTGTAACTCCAACTGAACAATTATGTGGCTGCTGTTAGGATACTGAAGTTGCACTTTGAAGCCACATGGATGGGAAGCCTGTTCCATAGATGGGGTAGTCTTTCAGATGCATACCTATCTCTCCAGCAGGTTCTGTTTATATCACAGAAAAGGTTTAAAGTAGGAAAAATAAAAGAGTATCGAGGAAGGAAAATAGCTTTGAGTGAATTACTTATTATTTACAGAATAGTTGTTGTTCCTGCATGGTACTGTTATGATGTAATAATTGCCATTTCCTGTGTAGTACTGTTACGAAGTATTCATTGCCGTTCTGTGTAGTACTGTTATGATGTAATAATTCCCATTCCTGTGTGGTACTGTTATGATGTAATAATTCCCATTCCTGTGTGGTACTGTTATGATGTAATAATTCCCGTTCCACTGTGGTACTGTTATGATGTAATAATTCCCATTCCTGTGTGGTACTGTTATGATGTAATAATTGCCATTCTTGTGTAGTACTGTTATGAAGTATTCATTGCCGTTCTGTGTAGTACTGTTATGATGTAATAATTCCCATTCCTGTGTGGTACTGTTATGATGTAATAATTCCCATTCCTACGTGATACTGTTATGATGTAATAATTCCCGTTCCGCTTTGGTACTGCTATGATGTAATAATTCCCATTCCTGTGTGGTATTGTTATGATGTAATGATTCCCATTCCGCTGTGGTACTGTTATGATGTAATAATTCCCGTTCCGCTTTGGTACTGTTATGATGTAATAATTCCCATTCCTGTGTGGTACTATTATGATGTAATAATTCCCATTCCGCTGTGGTACTGTTATGATGTAATAATTCCCGTTCCTGTGTGGTACTGTTATGATGTAATAATTCCCGTTCCTGTGTGGTACTGTTATGATGTAATAATTCCCGTTCCGCTGTGGTACTGTTATTATATCCATATGCCCCTCTAGTTTGTGGATTACTTTGTCAATGAACAAACTTTGTGATTTTAAAAGTTGCCACATACATGAAACACCACTTCTATATGACCCCATATATTTCTTTTCATAATGCTTAAGATTTTACCTGTAGAGTTAGATAATCCTAAATATAGTTACAGATAATTTATGCTAGATTTTGCAAGAAGCACTATAGATTCTGTGCATTTTATCTTGGGATGATAATTACTGCTCATGCAAAATTGTTTTCAGCCCAAAAACCAATAACATTTTCTTTCTGTAAGATAACATTTTCTTAAAGGCCATTCTGGTCAGTATCATGCCGTAACCAAGAGTTTTGTGTAGTAGACTGTACGTAATGAAAATTGCAGTCATGCAACAACTGATTAGGCAAATTAGCAACTACATTGCCTGGTTACACTTCTTTGATCTTCAGAAGCACCAGTTCAGGCAGTTTCACTCTTCTTTCTTTCCTAAATCAGTGCTAAAGGGTGATAAGGAATGAAGCGATAAGAGTATTTAAGTACTTTTTTAGTATTATGAAGACAGCAGAACTGGTAACCCCCTGGCTGTCCATCAAGGGGGAATACCAGAAATCTGTTACTGTTCTGCCTTATGGGGAAGTACAGAGACATGTTATATGTACAGGAGAACAACATATGGAAAAGTGCTAGTTAAATAAAGCGACCACAAATTCACCACAAGGGATACAGCATTGTAAAAGATCACAACATTTCTAATTATTTATTTATTATTTATTTACATTTGTTTACCGGGAAATTTCAACTGGACACGGGTCCTTTTTCAGCTGAGGCCCAGGAAGAAAAGCTCCACAGAATGGCATGGTAGATGGTAAACAATAGCAATCAAGGTATGAATACAGTAAAGGTGATAATGACATGGAGAAATACGGGAGCAAATTAGGTACAATTGAGTAGTAAGCGCTAATTACAAACATTGAGAAATAAGTAAAACACAGTGCTACAAATGTTCTAAACAGTGACTAGATAACAACATAGACTAAATGATAACTAAATCCTGGAAGGATTAACAAACAGTGAGTAATCTTCTGTTCAGTTTTATAGTGATAGAGGGGATACTCTATCTAAATTTGGGAAAGGAGAGAAGGGTTTAAAAAAGTGTGGGGGGGGTTATTAGTTGGGGTTTGGACAAGGACGAAGCCAGTGAGAATTTAGGTGAGATGTAAGTGCCATCATGAAAAGATTGCAGGAAGGAAGGGTAGTTATGGTAGTGGGAAGGTTGTTCCAAAGCTTGGATATAGCGTAGGAAAATAATGCTTCACCTGCTGAGTTTTTGGCTTTGGTGACCTGGAGTAGATTTTTGTTGCAGGAGCATAGTGGTCTAGAAGAGTGGTAGGGTTTGAGAACTGTATGGAGTGATGTGATTCGGAGAGGGTGGTTTACTAGTTTATGAGCAAAGGTGAGTTGAGTTTAGTGTAGGAGTTGTGGAAGTTCAAGTCAGTCAAGGTCTCTAAGGGAGACACAGCGGTGGCTGCGGTAAGAGGCACCAATGGCAAATTTTGTGATTTTATTGTAGCTTCAAGTTGGTGTAGGTGTGACTGTTTAAGATTTGTAAGTATGGGTGATGCGTAGAGTAGGGTGGAGATTAGTTGGGAATTGGAGATAGAGATTCTTGTTGGTTTGGTCAGGTATTGGCGGCTTCGATATAAGGCACCCATTTTTTTGTGAACTTTTTTTATTGTTAGTGATATGTGGGTGTCAAATTTGAGATTATTGTCTATCTGTACACCAGGTAGTTTTGTGTGGACTGTTGGTGAAATTGACATATTATCTTTGGCTTGAATAATGAAATGTGGGGTGTTTGGGGTCGATTTGGAAGATTGGAAGATGAGGAGTTTGGTTTTATTTGGATTGAGGAGAAGCCGGGCATTAGATAGTCAGCTTTCAACTGAAGAGAAAGATTCTTGGGTCATCTATTGGAGTTCTGTTAGCATTGGGGCTGAGCAGATGAGGGTGGCATCATCTGCATACTGTATGAGGGAGGCATGTTTGGTGGCAGTGTGCAGGTTGTTGGTGAAAAGGGAGAAAAGTAGGGGGCCAAGGATGTTGCCTTAAGGAACCCCGAGAGTAACAGCAGATGAGTGGATAGATTGTTGTCCCAGATGACTGATTGCTGGTGGCCTTGTAGATAGCTGTGGAACCAGTTTGTGGCTGGTGTGGAGGAAAGAGAGGTCAGATAGAGCAGAGAGTAGCAGATTGTTTGACACTATGTCAAAGACTTTAGATAGCTCCAGAAATACAGCAGAGGAGAGGAGGCCATTGTTTTTGTGATGGAGGATAGTGTTGCAAATGTGTTGGGAAACTTCAAAGAGTTACATATACTCAGGATATAATGTAAGTACGGAAAGAAGCATATGAGGAGGTAGTATTTATGTGAATCTTACTCAAGTGCAACATGCGTTTGATAGTGAAAACCAAAACAAAATGTGAGAAAGCCACACAAGTAACCACTAGTGATATTAACTTCTACATTCAGGAATACAACATGTGGGTCAGACACAAATATATGGGCAAATTAAAAAAAAATAATAATCTTAATAAAACATACAATGAATAAAACAGGAAATTACCCAAGTTATAAAAAGTGCATATTAAATTAAGTACTGAAACTACAAGGAAATTTCCTTATTAATGCTTCTTTTTATTATTATGAACTTAGCTTGGTCCAGGACACTGAAAGCAGTAGTAATGCATTATTTAATATTGTCAGGAAAATGAAAGGGAGCCATTGCGAATATAACATGTAAAGAATGATGTGATTTTCCAGCCATATGATAGTCTGCATGCTGCTTGCAGAGAAAAGTATATAAACTTCTCTGTTAAGTTAAAGAAATGTGTCAGAATTTGTTATATAACAACAGATATGATAATTGCTATTTAGAATTAAAGCTCAAGTTCCATGAAACCAGGCAACATACCTTGTAAATTTCCTGTACAAAATAAAATAATTTAATAACTAAACCAGTATCATTCATGTTTTTTTAAACACCTTCACTGACTTATCTCTTATGACAGAAGAACACTTATATCCATATAAAAGTAAACAAACCATAATAACAACTTCACATTTACAAACATTAAGCATCACATATATTCTTTTTTATGACATAATCAATCTAACATTTCATAAATTGTTCAATTGTTACCTTTTCTTAAGCATCATTTCTCCTCCAAAACATTTTTCTGCATGTATTGATCTCACGATTTTCATTTTTACTATGTAATTTACTCTTAACCTTTTCTAAAGATCCCACTTCCTGATGTTTTATCTCTGTTACAATATCCACTACTTCAAGTACAGTAGGTTTAGACTTTGATGTCAATTTTTAATAATTGCTTTTTTGTCAGCAACTAGAATTAAAATTAATAAGGATTTACTATGTCTAGGCAATTAAGATCCTGTATCCCAGCTCAAAAAATCATTTCTTTAATTACACCTATTTGTTCTCCCAGTATACCTGACAGAGTACTCTGTAGGGAATTTTTAAAGTCTGTCAACTCATTAACTCCAAAAACATATACTCCCAGGTGTCTCTTTCTTCCCCATCACACCTCCAACATTTGCTATATACTCTGAGAACAAAATTCTTTGGAGTCTGCTAGGGGTATATAAGTACCTGTGCAAACACTTATAGGCATCCTAAATCTTCTAGACTTTGTTGTGTATTTGGGAACCATACACGGTATGTCATCCCGTTGTTTGTGAATTGCTTATCTAATCTCGCTTCCCAATCTTTTCAGACCTCTTCTGATTGATTCCTATAGTCATTGTGCAGCATGTTATATGCCCTACTAATTATCCCTTTATTGACAGCAGGTTCTCTTCTAGATTCAATTAAAAACACAACCAGTGCAGCTCTTTAATTTAGGATACCCCTATCCCTTTCTCTTTGTCTATATTTTGATATCATTCCCTGATAGGGAAGGCAAACAATAGCCTAAAGTCCAAATGTCTTCTTGGCCTCTTCCCAATCTGTCACCTTTCGCTCTCTGATTATTTGCCCCCACTACCTTGTTTCCTTTGCTATATTCATCCAATACATTCCAGCCCCCTCTTGCCTATTCTCTGTACCACTAATTGTAGTCATCCTTATAGGCAGAATCTCCTTTCTCAATTCCTGTGTTGGCTTAGTTCTTAGTATACTATCTGCTAGTTTAAGAATATAATATTCTGTATGGTTGTTGTTATTCTGCTTAAAGATCTTCATCCAAAATCTCAGTATTTAAAAATCATGGAAATGTCACAGTGGAGTTACCTGTAATGAGATAGGGATCTACACATAATTTATTTATTTTGTTTGTTCACTGGAATAGATCAACAGAGGCTCTGAAGATGAAAATTCCGGGGGGGGGGGGCAGACTACAAGTGATTACTACTAAAGTTAAACCATACTCTTCTTCACCTGATGACCTTCCAAGCAAGTACCTAAAAATAGCAGCCAACAGTATTACCTATCCTGTCTCAATCCTTATATATAGGTCAGTCCAGGGATCCCAAATTCTCTCTGTTTGGAAAAAGTCATACATTATCCCTCTGCACAAAGGAGGAAATTCAACCGCCATTAATAACTTTAGACCTGTAGCAATTGTATCTCCCCTGCCAAAATACTTGAAAAATGTATTCACAACCAATTGCTAGACTATCTCCTGCAGGAAGAACAACTATCCCCTACACAACATGGCTTATGTCCTTCCCATAGTACTAGCACTGCCCTTCTAACCTGTAGCAATACTGCCAATAATTTATTTATTTATTGACGTGTTGACTGGGAAAGTCCACTGGGTCATGGGACCCATTTTCAGAGGAGGCCCAAAGGAAAAAAGCTCCAAACAATACAGAGATTTTATATAACATCAGTTTAAAGTGGGATAGTCAAAAACATATTGTACGTAATACAACTGAGGCAGAGTTAACAGAAGAACTGCAACACAGGAAATACAAAAATTACAATCCAGTGATATAAGGTTTAAGTAAATTCAGTTTATACAAACAGAAATCAGATTAGAAATATATAAGTTATATTGTATAGAAGAATGGAAAAATACAGAATGATTATACTGAAATAGAATAACAAGTACAGAGATGAAGAAAGAGAAAAGTTGGCAGATATTTTAAGGTTGTACGATACTTGTTGGCTAAAGATAATGGCAAACTAGTTATTTTTTTATTTCTAGACCTGTCTAAAACTTTTGGCACAGTTTGTCACAGCAAATTTCTACTTCAGTGTCGTCACTAGGTCTCTCTCAGTCCACCCTTCTGTGGTTCAAAAGTTTCCTGTCCAGTGGGTATCAGTCAGTAAAATGGCACTCCAGCATCTCTAGATATCTGCCAGTCACCACCAGTGTACCACAAGGCTCTATCCTTGGTCCCCTCCTCTTTAACATTTTCACCAACACCCTCTATACATCCATACAACAGGCCACCCTAATACAATATGCAGATGATTCCACTCTCATTTGCAGATCTGACATGGTACACCTCCAGAAAATTACTCAGGAATCTTTTACAGCCAGTGAAACATGTCTTCATAACTCACAACTCATGCTCAACCCAAAAAAGACCAAAATACTACTTTTTCCCCAAATCCCTTTCTCTTGAAAAAAATAAAAATTTAAAGTCCCCTCTTGATAATACAACCATTGAAGTCACTTCTTATAGCAAACTATTAGGGGTGATACTGGCTGATAATCTTACATTTGACCTGCATATACAAAATTGCATAAAAGAAACTTATCAAAAGCTAGGAATGCTTAACAGAGCCAAAAAACTTTCTCCCAGTGCAACTAAAACTACACTTGCAGCTACTTATCTCCTCCACACATTTCTTTATGGTGCTCCCATCCTTACTGACCTCAAGACTTCACAAGAATTAAAACTTGAATAATGCTATAATAAAGTTGCTAAATGTGCAGCACATACCCCTTTCAGAACCCACCACTGTATAACACTGAAACACCTAAATGGGTTAGAACTGCCACATCAACTAACATAAACACAACTTTTTACCACCTATAAAAAAAATTCTACACTGCTATGTTTCCAGTCAGTCATTGTGATCCAGTGACCAAAAACTCCTGTCTGTCTACAAACCTAGCAAATCTGCTGGGCATTGCCTGTACTCATGCAAGGTTGCTAAAGCCTGGAACTCCATACCTGTATCCAGGAGGTCTATACACTCCCTCCCATCTTTTAAACCACCTCTGAAAGACTTCCTTGCTATAATCTGTCTCTGTTCTTGCCCCAAACTAGGATAAGCTACATCCCTAAATGTGACCGCGTACCTTTTCATGCCTTATACCCCCTTACTCGCCCTTCTTCACTTACTTCCTTACTGCTGTCTAATTCTCGTCCCTGACTTTCTCTCTAGAATATGCCATCAGCCTGTTTTTCTCTCACTCCATATTGCAATTCCTGTTTGTATTATACTAACTTACCTTTCATTTCTCTACAAACTGCCTAAAATTTCTCTGAATATTAAATGATTGTCATAAACCTTGTATCGATTCTTAATGAATGTTTTTATATTATGTCTAATTTGTTATAATTATTTAAACAGCAGATGTTTTTGTTTTATTTTTGAAGATTGTAAAATTATTGTTCTTAAAATGTTTTGTAATAAGTTGGAACTTTTCTCTCTGGGCCTCTGCTAAAAATGGGCTTCTACCCAGTCGGGTTTTCCCAGTAATCAAATGTCAATAAATCAATAAATAAATAAATTGCATTAGAGATAAGCAGGTGCTGCATGTGAATAATTAAGTACATTGACGCCGTTTCAAGCATAATATGGATGGCATTTTCTTTTGCATAAACACATTTCATTATCTGCAGATTTAAATGCAGGAGAAAACCTAAAAAATGTGAATTAATATATATACATACAACAGGAAAATGGGAGAATACAGTTATATTATCTGTAGACAGAATTCACAAGGATGCACAATTAAATAGCCATATCCATCCAATGGTGACTTATTTCCTTAGGTCAGCACTGAATGACTTGGGGTTTGTGTCAGTCCAAAGAGGTAAGGAAAAACTATTCTAAGATTTAGATGCACTTACGGAGAAATGTTTCCTCATACTGGCAGTTAATTGGTTGGGGGGTTATTAAGTAATGTGCCGAAGGGCCTAAAGGAATGAGACTGGTCACACCACTACAGTAGGGGTGAAAATATCAGGGTGGTGTAATATACTGTGCACAATTTTTTAGGGGAGAGAAAATCAGCTTGCTTTAAAGTCCCAAGCAATTATTGCATCTGAGAGATAAGTGGGGTTGAGCTCTGAGTATGTCACTAGAGATGACAAGGGAGATGTGGTAATGGGCTTTTCTAGTAATGAACATAGGTTTGTGAATAGAGCTGAACACTAAAGAATGGGAAAATGTGGTGTCAGTGACCAGGCTAGATGTGAAGTCTGCAAGTGACAGAAGAGTAAAGGCAGCCACACTTGTGTAACATTGTCGGCCAACCACTGACATGGCAGAGGATCAAATGTAACTCCTGGTAGCTTAATGTTTGAAACTAGTTATAATATTGTTTGTTCCTTTGCTGTTATATGCATGTCTGTTGAATTTGGTGGGGTTTAGGGCAGAATAGAAAAAAAGGTTCATTTATTTTTTCTTATTTATCCTTTGTTCACCAAGTTAGTTCCACTAGGCATCTGGCATCTTTTCAGGAAAGGCCAAAGTAGTACTTATGCTTCTAGGGGAAATTTGGCCAGGGTGTCATGGAATTTCACCTACTCTGTTCTGTATAGGGATGCTAACTATTGTGGCACTTCTGGTTTCCAGTCCAAGGATGGAGGTGGCTTGGATAAACCAGGAAAAGATATGGACATGATTTACAAAGAAAAAAGCTTAGATTCACAGGAAAGTAGGAAATCTTTGGGTTTAAAAGCTAAAACAAAAATGAAAAAAAACAATGAAATTATTTCCAAGGATTGTAGTGATTAGTCAAAAATGGTCAAGCCTTTAAAAGATAAGTTAACAGGCAGTGATGATGTGAAAGCAGTCAAGCATTCACAAGAGTTCCATACAGCCATGGAAGGAGAAAGGGATGCAGTGCCAGTGATGGATTTGGAGGACTTATTCCAGTGGAACTTATTTGGGGATAAGGATTTAGCACAAGCATGTGTTGCTACAACCCTCCAGTCAGGAAGGTTGTGGGATAAATTGGTTATGTGTGATCCTGATAGTGACAAAAATGTTTCCTGGGGCAAAATCATGGAAAGAATAGAGTGAAAAGATGGTCAGCAAACAGAATTGGCAGTAAAGAAGTAGTTTGCAGAAATGGTCAAGGTAGGAGCACAGAATGAAAAGAAGAGAAGAGAGACTTTGCAAGTAGAAAAAAGAAGTCAAAGTAAGAACAGGAAAACAAGACAATGCCGAACTGGATAGATACAAGGTATGGGATGAAAGAATTGGCCCTCTTGGGAGTAAAGCAAATGAGGTAAGAGCTTTCGTACATATAAATAAAGAGATTATTGTGAGATTATTTTTGAATCTGGACAACTGATGGAGAAATTTATAGGAGAATATGGAAACAAAAAAATATTGTCCTTGGAATCAATACATTTTAAGGACTTTTTTCAGAGAAACAAAAAAAGGTTTATATTCAATTTAAAAATGAAGTAGAGAAAAACTTTGAAAGGACATTTATTGAGAATATACAAAGATGCACTAGAAATATCAAAAGGTGTATGATAAAAGATGTTTATGGGCTGGGACATGGGACTGTCTTGTAATTTTAAATGTAGAAAATGAAACGATTCTGCATATTCCCAGCATTATAAATGCTGACGGGGATAAACGTATGGTGATATTTAGGTCAACTGAAAACTTGTTTTCTTTGTGGTAAGCCTGATCACTTCATTAGCAATTGTGAAAAGAAAAAATGTTATATATGCAGGGAAATAGGACATGAAATGAAGACGTGAGTTAAAATGTAAAAAGATAGGGCATTTAGGCATGAAATATACTGAAACAGAGTCTGAGAACACAGATACTCAGACAGATCAGAGAAAAGACGTAAAACATTTAGAGGTAGAATCAGAAACTATAGATACACAAATTAATTTAATACAGATAGGCATTTCAGAAAGTGAACAAGACAAGCAAGAATTTGATAATGGGAAAAAAGTAGTATTAGAAGAAGAAGGTACAGATGTTAATGATATGGAAGATATAAATGGAATGTAGCTAAACAAAAAATAAGTTATATCATTAGTACAGGAAATAAAAAGAAAAATTATTGAATGTCATAGTAAAGAAAAAAGAAAGGAAAGGAATAATTTAAATAAATAAGACATTGCTAGTTGTAAAAATTTTGCAATAAATGTTAGTAGTTTAAAAAGTTTGGTAAGAAGGATAATTATTATTGAGTGGTGTAAACAGTAGGATAGTGATATTATTATTCTGGTAAATTCTAGATTTATAATTAAAGAAGAAAGATCTCAAACTGAAATATGCTGGGGAAGTAACATGATTTAGAATTTAGGCAATTATATCCATTCAGGAGTTTTTATATTGTATAAGGATTCAGTAAAATTTTCAGATACTATTTTAGTTATCCTGGGGAGGGGTACCATTGTTGATATTAGATGGAATAAGCAAGTTTTGAGAGTTGTTCCAATTTTATGCTTATGTCACAAAGTGAGAAAGAGAAGACATGTTTAAAAAGTTAATTCAATATGTTGTTATAAATATGTAGATAATTGCGGTAGAAGATTGTAACTGTAACCTAACATGTCAAAGAAAAAAAGATTCTGATTTTAAAAAAGTATTAGAACTTATAAAATGTGGGTAATTGAAAATTTGGGATAAAAGTACATGGACTTATAGTAGTGAAGAATATAAAATGGAAACAGATTATTTTTTGCTTTCTTCAAGATTGATAATTGTAGAAAAAATGCTTTAGTGACACGTTTTTCTGATCATAGAGCTATTTGGGTTTGCTTAAAAGGAAATGATAATAATTTAAGAATAGGTAAAGGTTGGAACTGTGGCAAGATCATGTAGAGATGAAAAGCTTTTATAAAAACTGGTCAGAATGTTGGTTAGATTTTAAACAGAAGTATAAGAAATGTTATATGCAACTTGAACAAGAAAAAAGAAGGGAAGAAAAAAATAAGCATAGAGTATTAAGTAATGAAACATTTGGCAGTGTGGAAAGAAATAATGAAGCTTTAAAGAACAAGAAGTGTATAAGTCGAATAAAGTCAAAATAAAGCATTTGTTGTATAAAAATGTATTTTTTGCATGGAAAAAAGAAGAAATTGCGCCTTATTTGAGAAAGATTATTAAAGAACACAATAATATAATGAGGCAAATGAAATCTAAAAATAGTTTACTGTATAATACACATAATAAAATTATGAGAATAGTAGAACATTATGTAGAAGAATCATTTAAAGGACAAAGCATACAAATAAAAAAATGGAAAGTAGTTTCTTTTTCAGAACAAAATAGTAATGAAATAGAGAAAAAATATTACAATACAGGAACTTGAAAACATACTAAAACTAGTTAATCTAGAATCTACAACTGGTCTGGATGGAATAAAATATTTAATGTATAAAATGATAACTAGGGTACAAAATTATATTTTGTAATGATTTTAAATGAATGGTTAAGTGAGGGATTTCATAGGTTCATAGGTTCATAGGTTAGTATTAGGCTAACTGCCCTCGTGGGCCATTTTCAGCCTAGCCAATTACCCCATGTGGGAATCAAACCCTGCACCTTATGTTTCTAAGGTAAACACCTTAACCACTATGCTAACCTCCCACCCCTTCTTTTCAGTGTAAAGAATTGGGTAACAGACTAATACAATTTATTTGGAAAAAAGGTTGTAAGGATGATATTACGAATTGGAGTCTGATAGTTTTACATAATACAGATTATAAAATATTTATGAAGATTTTACTGAGAAGAATGGAAAACAAAATAAATAAAGTTATGGCTAAAAATATATATGGTATAAAAGGAAAAGTGTGCAGAAACTACTTTTGGTTGCACAAGAATTAGTAGAGGATGTATTACATAGAAATAATCAAGTTAGAATTATGGTGGGTGATGCAAGTAAAGCATTTGATTGTATTGAACATAATGCATTATGGGACATATTGAAATCATACAATATAAGAACTAAGATTATAAGAGTACGCGTGACACCATATAAATTTAATATAGTAAGAGCATTGATTAATGGCCAGTTAAGTAAGGAAATAATACTTCAAAAGAGTATAAGACAAGGATGTCCATTGAGTATTATAATATTTTTTTAGTAATAAATGTGATTTCCACATTTATAAATAAAGAAATGAAAATGATGAGTTACATATCTAATGAGGAATTAGTTGTGCCAATTTTACTTTCTTATATAGATGATATTGTTATTACCACAAGAAATGGTGTAGGATGAGATGAATAATAAAAGTTTCGCAAAATTACTTAAATGTAATAGGATTGAAAATAAATAAAGAAAAGGGGATTAGGTTTTGATAATATTTTGGGAGGTGTTAAGTTTAACTTAAATATAAAAGTGCTTAGCATTTGTTTGGGAAAGCAAGAAAATGCATTGCAGTTATGGAAAGAAAAATATGTAAAAATGAATAATATGTGTATGTTGTTGAAAACATTCAGATTGCCAGTTAAAAATAAAATTTATTTTATTCATTTTATTTTATAGCAAATATATCATGCTTGGCAAATGATTTGGTGTACCTGCTTCTTGTGAAAATGAAGTTTATAATATCATTTTTTTTCATTTATTTGGAGTTTTAGATTGAAGCCTGTAAAAACAGCTATATTATATGTTAGTAAAGAAGAAAGGGGTTTAGGATCGCTTAATCGGGTTCCTATTATATAATCGAAGATGCAATCCTTCAAATGCTTCTTGATCGAACTTGAAAGCACAAAACAGCAAAATAGCGAAACGGCATAGAAGCGATTTCTTTCCCTGGGAACGAAATTGCTTGGCCGCCTCCGTTACTCTGCCATTTTCCTCACTGGAGTGTGATCTCACAGTTGGACAGCCCCCCCACATCAGAAGGTGTGTGGGGGTGAAGCCCACCACTTTATGTAATGTTTTGAAGATTTTATTTTTTGTGTGTGAAACAGTGACTTTTTTTCCCCTGGGAAAACGATTTAATATAGACCCGATTAATCATGTAGTTTATGTAGCCTCATTGCACTTAAGATATTACAATGTTTAAAGTGTAATAATTAAACACTAGTGCAAATATTAAAATCTAAATATAAAGAAGAATGGTTATATATTTGGAAAAATAAAAGGAAAAGTTTATGTACTAATTATGAAATAAATTATTATGAAGAGAATATCTTTTTTATGGAAAAATAAAACTTAATGAAATAAAAATAGACGATGATAGAAGAAAATGATATAATAATATTAGGAAAGAAGATTGTTTGTATACCTGTGGAAAGAGTTATCAGAAGTTAAAATTGGAGCAAGTCAAGCTGGAATAAAAAGATGTAAATAAATGTTTGAATGTCAAGATTTTTTTAAGGAGACGTAGTATACAAAAGTTTCCAGTAAAAGCAAACATGCCATATAAGATGCGAAAGGATAGAATTTGTTTGTATTGTAAATAATTTGAGACCAGTGCGCATGTTTTTATTGAATGTAGACATGTTAAAACTTTACAAAAGGAGTTAGTCGGTTTGAAATAAATAGAAGGAAATGAAAATGTAAGTCAATTAACGATGGGCATGATCGAATATGGTTATTATAGATGAAAAGGTAAAAATATGTAACAAAATTTTATAAAAATGTTTTATATAGCATGGTTGATTTGGATTCAGAGGGTTAAGGAAGGTTTGTTCAATGAACAATGTGAAATGGAAATGATGTTAAAGAAAATAAAGTTTTGGTTATGGAAAACTGAATGGGGATCTCATAACTAAATGCAATTATTTTTTGTTACTATTTTGTAAAAAAATGAAGGACAAAGTTACTTATATAAATAATGTATATATTATAAATATGTATATAAGTTTACTGCAAAATTCTATGTTTTTTATAAATAAAGAACTCCTATTCTTTTTGATAGATGCAGCAGGATCTTTTACATCTACCTGAGTTACCACCAACTCTAGCAGGTAGGGCCTTGGTTTAAAATCTCATCCAAAGGTGGATACACTCAGGAGTGCAGCCCCTCCCACTTTGTGCACATGGGGGTGGGAATAGAAGCCAGTTCATTATTTCATTGTTTTGTTTTAAATCCTTATTGTTGCAGATACCTGTAGGTTTTTCATTCAGTGTTATTCCTATCAACCTAGACTTAGTGTTTGTGAGAAGAGAAGTAGAATAATATAAGTGTTATGTGTAAAATGAATTCTGAGAAGCACATGGATATGTCCCGGGCATTTCTATTGTCTCAAAAGCCAAGCAAAAATCATTGCGCTTAAGTACTTGTTTTCATTTATGAGGTGGGGCAGTGGGTGAGCAAGTGACTTTTACTAAAATGTCATTGTATATCAGTGGTGGTGAGAAAGTGTCCCGATACATGGATGTTTATAGTTCGTTACTGCCAACTGTTATGCTGTATATCTGGTCACGCACTTCTCCATCCTTTATAAGTTATCATATATAATTCAAAATAAACATTCTGAATTAAACATTTTCAATAGAAAAGTCATTTATTTATTTCTCCTTTGTTGAAAGGTTAGTCCCACTAGGTAGTGGCCTCCATTCAGTGGCAGCACGTTGTGGTATTTATACTACTCAGGCAAATTTGGCCAGGGCATCGGGGAACTTCCCCTACACTTTTCAGTAGGTGACAGGCGGTCATTATGAATGGATATGACTGAATTTCAGAAGATGAATTAAAATGTACTTTATGTTATATGCACTTAAAACTTGTGTTATTCATTCTAGTAATCATACGAATGGCATTGTAGTAATCATATGAACACCACTGTAGCATATTACAGTAATCATACAAATGCCATTGTATTAATTATATGAATACCATTGTAGCATATTACAGTAATCATACAAATGCCATTGTAGTAATCATATGAATACCATTGTAGTAATCATATGAATACCATTGTAGCGTATTACAGTAATCATATGAATGCCATTGTAGTAATCATATGAATACCATTGTAGCGTATTACAGTAATCATATGAATGCCATTGTAGTAATCATATGAATGCCATTGTAGTGTATTACAATAATCATACGAATGCCATTGTAGTAATCATATGAATGCCATTGTAGCATATTACAGTAATCATATGAATGCCATTGTAGTAATCATATGAATACCATTGTAGCGTATTACAGTAATCATATGAATGCCATTGTAGCGTATTACAATAATCATACGAATGCCATTGTAGTAATCATATGAATGCCATTGTAGCATATTACAGTAATCATATGAATGCCATTGTAGTAATCATATGAATGCCTTTGTAGCATATTATGCTAATCATATGAATGCCATTGTAGCGTATTACAGTGATCATACGAATGTCATTGTAGTAATCATATGAATGCCATTGTAGCATATTACAGTAATCATACGAATGCCATTGTAGTAATCATATGAATGCCATTTTAGCATATTCCAGTAATCACATGAATGCCATTGTAGTAATCATATGCCATTGCAGTAATCATATGAATGCCATTGTAGTATATTACAGTAATCATATGAATGCCATTGTAGTAATCATATGAATGCCATTGTAGTGTATTACAGTAATCATATGAATGCCATTGTAGTAATCATATGAATGACATTGTAGCATATTACAGTAATCATACAAATGCCATTCTAGTAATTATATGAATGCCATTATAGCATATTAGAGTAATCATACGAATGCCATTATAGTAATCATATGAATGCCATTGTAGCATATTATGGTAATCATATGAATGTCATTGTAAAATATTACAGTAATCATATGAATGCCATTGTAGTAATCATATTAATGCCATTTTAGAGTATTACAGTAATCATACAACTGCCATTGTAGCATGTTACAGTAATCATACAAATGCCATTGTAGTAATCATATTAATGCCATTGTAGCATATTACAGTAATCATACGAATGCCATTGTAATAAACATATGAATGCCATTGTAGCATATTACAGTAATCATACAAATGCCATTGTAGTAATCATATGAATGCTATTGTACCATATTACAGTAATCATAAGAATGCCATTGTAGTAATCATATGAATGCCACTGTAGCATATTACAGTAATCATACGAATGCCATTGTAGTAATCATATGAATGCCATTATAGCATATTACAGTAATCATATGAATGCCATTGTAGTAATCATATGAAAGCCACTGTAGCATATTACAGTAATTATACGAATGCCGCTGTAGTAATCATATGAATACCATTGTAGCATATTACAGTAATCATATGAATTCCATTGTAGCAATCATTTGAATGCTGTTGTAGCATATTACAGTAATCATATGCATGCCATTGTAGCATATTACAGTAATCATACGAATGCCATTGTAGTAATCATATGAATACCATTGTAGTAATCATATGAATACCATTGTAGTAATCATATGAATGCAATTATAGCATATTACAGTAATCATACGAATGTCATTGTAGCTTATTACAGTAATCATATGAATGCCATTGTAGCATATTACAGTAATCATATGAATGCCATTGTAGTAATCATATGAATGCAATTATAGCATATTACAGTAATCATACGAATGTCATTGTAGCTTATTACAGTAATCATATGAATGCCATTGTAGTAATCATATGAAAGCCACTGTAGCATATTACAGTAATTATATGAATGCCATTGTAGAAATCATACGAATACCATTGTAGCATATTACAGTAATCATATAAATTCCATTGTAGCAATCATTTGAATGCCATTGTAGCATATTACAGTAATCATATGAATGCCATTGTAGTAATCATATAAATGCCATTGCAGCGTATTACAGTAATCATATGAATGCCATTGTAGTAATCATATGAATGCCATTGTAGCATATTCCAGTAATCACATGAATGCCATTGTAGTAATCATATGCCATTGTAGTAATCATATGAATGCCATTGTAGTGTATTACAGTAATCATATGCATGCCATTGTAGCATATTACAGTAATCATACGAATGCCATTGTAATAATCATACGAATGCCATTGTAGCATATTACAGTAATCATATGAATGCCATTGTAGTAATCATATGAAAGCCACTGTAGCATATTACAGTAATTATATGAATGCCATTGTAGTAATCATATGAATACCATTGTAGCATATTACAGTAATCATATGAATTCCATTGTAGCAATCATTTGAATGCCATTGTAGCATATTACAGTAATCATATGAATGCCATTGTAGTAATCATATAAATGCCATTGCAGCGTATTACAGTAGTCATATGAATTCCATTGTAGTAATCATATGAATGCCATTGTAGCATATTACAGTAATCATACGAATGCCATTGTAGTAATCATATGAATGCCATTGTAGCATATTCCAGTAATCACATGAATGCCATTGTAGTAATCATATGCCATTGTAGTAATCATATGAATGCCATTGTAGCGTATTACAGTAATCATATGCATGCCATTGTAGCATATTACAGTAATCATACAAATGCCATTGTAATAATACGAATGCCATTGTAACATATTACAGTAATCATATGAATGCCATTGTAGTAATCATATGAATGCCATTGTAGCATATTACAGTAATCATACGAATGCCATTGTAATAATCATATGAATGCCATTGTAGCATATTACAGTAATCATATGAATGTCATAGTAGCTTATTACAGTAGAATTATGAGCAAAATTGATTCACATGTCAGGAAATGAACATTCTACTTTTTGATACAGTTTCAAAGCTCAGAGCAAATAAATATATTTCCAGTCTCATGAACTTGCCGGATGAAAGCTTTTTGCTTCTTGTTTTTAGTTGGCTACATTATATCTCATTTAGCACAGAAACCATGCCCATGCCTGCAGCTGCACAAAGATTTAGGAATATGCAAACAACTGTTGTGGTTTCATATCCTGTTCAAGTGCAGCAAACATCACACTGCACTCACTTGTGCTATGGCTGCAAGTTGCAACACGGTTGCATTTGTTTCTGCGTTTTTTTTTTACAAATAGTGTATGTCATACTCCATACTGTGAAAAGTTCAGCTTTTATGATTTTTATGTGTAGAAAGTTATAAAATATCATCATAAAAAGTTGGACATCACACGGTGTAACAGTCTGTGGAACACAATGTCTTACAAGATTAACAACTTTTTGTAACGAACCTTCCCACTGTTACCATACAAAACCAAAAACCTGCATGACTCCATTTTCATATTGGAACCTTATAGTTCTTAGGCGTTGTCCGTGAGACACTTAGTTATCATTATTTTCTCTTTTGGGGAATGGAGGCTTTGCCGCAGATAAATGTTTACATAGTTGCTGAATAAAAACAATTAATTTTTGGATACATCTGAAACAGTTGTTACTGTAGAATTGTATAGATATTGTATTCTGTAGTATTATAACCTGTTTGTACACTAAATGCATTTCATGCAGTCACAGATTGTGCAAGTGGAACCCTGAGATTTACTTATTCAGATAATCCAACAAAAGTTTTACTAAAATAAATAGTAAACAAATTGTGTTACCTTTACCTTACACGGGGTATTCATGGATTTCCTGTATAACATGTAAAGTGTCACAAGTAGCTTCATGAAGTAAGAGGAACACAATTCAGAATGTCTTGTCTTTGGTGTAGAACAATGCTGCTTCACTGAGCAGTCAAGGGTTTTGACGTGGCATGTATGTGACTTTTAGTGTTGCTTTAAAATGTGGTGGCCCATGATTGAGGCTTATGTAAACAGGGCCCTGTGCAACCTGATCCACTGCATGGATTCTTGCACAATAAAGCAATTCAGAAAGATATCTGATTTGCATATGATGCATGTAACACAGTGTACTCAATGTGCAACTGAAAGATATCTGATCTGCATATGATGCATGTAACACAGTGTACTCAATGTGCAACTGAAAGATATCTGATCTGCATGTGATGCATGTAACACAGAATACTCAATGTGTAACTGAAAGATATCTGATTTGCATATGATGCATGTAACACAGTGTACTCAATGTGCAACTGCATGTGGCTGTTAGCTGCATTCTACCTGTTGTTCATAATAGGTGAATCTGAGGAGGGCAATCCAGTCTACAACAGAGCATCAATCCACTTCTCCCTGTTCAGGGTGTTGGTCTGGGTAAGTAGTGCCAAGCAGTGTGTGTGCGTGTGTGCATGTGTGCGTGTGTGCGTGTGTGCGTGTGCGTGTGTGCGTGTGTGTGTGTGTGTGTGTGTGTGTGTGTGTGTGTGTGTGTGTGTGTGTGTGTGTTGTGTGTCTGTGTATGTGAATGATTCGCTGCTGTGAGATGAGACTAGGACCATATGCACATAAATGTTTGTAGCTGTATATGGATGTCAGTATGGGGTACGATTCAGATCTTGTCTGTTACTATGTGCTTTTGTGTGGTTTTCTGTTCTTCTGTGCATATGTATGTGTGTATATGTGTGTATGTGTAAAATGACTGCCCATGGTGAGATGAGATTCAGACCTTTTATGCATAAATGTGTGTAGCTGTATTTGGATGTGTGTAAAGGGGTAAGATTGGAATCTCATTCATTACCATATGCTTTTATGTCTTATTGTGTGTGTGTGTGTGTGTGTGTGTGTGTGTGTGTGTGTGTGTGTGTGTGTGTGTGTGTGTGTGTGTGTGTGTGTGTGTGTGTGTGTTTATGTCTGTGCACCTGTTCTACTCAGTGAAACCACTTCAGCGGGGGAGACAGAGTTGTGGACTACAGTGGTTCTGCTCTGCACGCCCTTCTATGCTCAGTGACTTGGGAGTTGGTAGGTAGTTCCGTGAAGAGTCTAAACGTTTTTACATGTGTGTTTGTGTTTGGTTCTGTAACTGTATACATGTGTGTTTATGTTTGGTTCTGTAAGTGCATACGTGTCTTTGGTTCTATAAGTGTATACATGTGCGTTTGGTATTGTAAGTGTATACATGTGTGTTTGTGTTTGGTTCTGCAACTGTATACGTGTGTTTGGTTTTATAAATGTATACATGTGTGTTTGTGTTTGGTTCTGTAACTGTATACATGTGTGTTTGGTTCTATAAGTGTATACATGTGTATTTGGTTCTGTAAGTGTATACATGTTTATTTGTGTTTGGTTCTGTAAGTGTATACATGTGTGTTTGGTTCTATAAGTGTATGCATGTGTGTTTGGTTCTGTAAGTGTATATGTGTGTGTTTGTGTTTGGTTCTGTAAGGATATACGTGTGTGTTTGGTTCTGTAAGTGTATACATGTGTGTTTGGTTCTATAAGTGTATACATGTGTGTTTGGTTCTGTAAGTGTATATGTGTGTGTTTGTGTCTGTTTCTGTAAGTGTATACTTGTGTGTTTTGCATTTGGTTCTGTAAGTGTATACACGTGTGTTTGGTTCTATAAGTGTATGCATGTGTGTTTGGTTCTATAAGTGTATATGTGTGTGTTTGTGTTTGGTTCTGTAAGTATATACATGTGTGTGTTGGTTCTATAAGTGTATACATGTATGTTTGGTTCTGTAAGGATATACATGTGTGTTTGGTTCTGTAAGTGTATACATGTGTGTTTGGTTCTATAAGTGTATACATGTGTGTTTGGTTCTGTAAGTGTATGTGTGTGTGTTTGTGTTTGTTTCTGTAAGTGTATATGTGTATGTTTTGTGTTTGGTTCTGTAAGTGTATACATGTGTTTGGTTCTATAAGTGTATACATGTGTGTTTGGTTCTGCAAGTGTATACGTATGTGTTTGTGTTTGGTTCTGAAAGTGTATATATGTGTGTTTGGTTCTATAAGTGTATACATGTGTGTTTGGTTCTATAAGTGTATACATGTGTGTTTGGTTTTGTAAGTGTATATGTGTGTGTTTGTGTTTGTTTCTTTAAGTGTATACATGTGTGTTTGGTTCTGTATGTGTATACGTGTATGTTTGTGTTTGTGTTTGGTTCTGTAAGTGTATACATGTATGTTTGGTTCTGTAAGTGTATACATGTGTGTTTGGTTCTATAAGTGTATACATGTGTGTTTGTGTTTGGTTCTGTAAGTGTATACATGTGTGTTTGGTTCTATAAGTGTATACATGTGTGTTTGGTTCTATAAGTGTATACATGTATATTTGGTTTTGTAAGTGTATACATGTGTGTTTGGCTCTATAAGTGTATACATGTGTGTTTGGTTCTGCAAGTGTCTACATGTGTGTTTATGTTTGGTTTTGTAAGTGCATTCATGTATGTTTGGTTCTATAAGTCTATACATGTGCGTTTGGTTCTGTCAGTGCATACATGTGTGTTTGTGTTTGGTTCTGTAACTGTATATGTGTGTTTATGTTTGGTTCTGTAAGTGCATACATGTGTCTTTGGTTCTATAAGTGTATACATGTGTGTTGGGTACTGTAAGTGTATACATGTGTGTTTGGTTCTGCAAGTGTCTGCATGTGTGTTTGGTTCTGTAAGTGTATACATGCGTGTTTATGTTTAGTTCTGTAAGCGCATACATGTGTGTTTGGTTCTATAAGTGTATACATGTGTGTTTGGATCTGTAAGTGTATATGTGTATGTTTGGTTCTCCAAGTGCATACATGCGTGTTGGTTCTGTAAGTGTATACATGTATGTTTGGTTCTCCAAGTGTATATATGTGTGTTTGGTACTGTAAGTGTACACATGTGTGTCTGTTTCTGTAGATATATACAAGTGTGACTGTTTCTCTAAGTGTACACATGTATGTTTTGTTCTGTAAGTGTAAGTGTATACCTGTGTGTTTGGTTCTGTGAGTGTATACATGTATGTTTATTTCCGGAATCTAAGTGCATACATGTGTGCTTGGTTCTGTAAGTGTGTACATGTGTGTTTGTGCTTGGTTCTGTAAATATATACATGTGTGTTTGGTTCTATAAGTATATACATGTGTTTTTGTGTTTAGTTCTGTAAGTTTATACGTGTGTCTGGTTCTGTAAGTGCATATGTGTGTGCCTGATTCTGTAAGTGTACATGTGTGTTTGGTTCTGTAATGTAAGTGCATACATGTGTGTTTGGTTCTGTATACATGTGTGTCTGGTTATGTAAATGTATACATGTGTGTTTGGCTCTGTAAGTCTATATATATGCATTATTGGTTTTGTAAGTGTATATGTGTGCTTGGTTCTGTAAGTGCATACATGTGTGTTTGGTTATGTAAGTGTATACTTGTGTGTTTGGTTCTGTAACTGTATATTTGCATTTGGTTAAGTATATACATATTTGTTTGGTTCTGTAAGTGTATGCATATGTGTTTGGTTCTATAAGTATATATGTGCTTCGTGCCCACTGAGTGGCGCACAGCTACAGTCATCTCACTTCACAAGGGGGGATCCACCTTGGATCCTGGGAACTACGCCCCATCAGTCTGACAAGCCTGATCTGCAAGGCCATGGAATGTATTATCACGGAACTTATAAACAAAGACAATGGCAACCTTCAAACACTGGACTCCACCCAGTTTGGGTTCGTGAAGGGCCGATCTTGTCTCCTGAACCTGATTGATGTCTTCGAATCAGTCTCCAGAGCCATGGATGAGGGTAAGGCAGTCCACACAGCCTATCTGGACCTCGCCAAGGCCTGTGACACCATCCCCCACTCTGGAATCCTAGATAAACTTACTAAGCTGGGCATTAATCCCCACATCACTCGATGGGTTGCCAACTGGCTTACTGACAGAACCCACACTGTAAAAGTAGCTGACTCCAAATCCAGCTCCAGACAAGTGACAAGTGGAGTACCTCAGGGTTCAGTCCTGGGACCACACTTGTTTGGCATCTACTTCTCTGAAGTATAGGCCAATACTAAGAGACTCTGGCTAACAAAGTTCGCAGATGACTGCAAACTGGGAGCCATTAATGAATCTCCAAATGATGTGGATACTCTACAAAAGGGCCTTACAGAAACAGATACTTGGTGCCAGAGCCATGGGCTCAAGCTCAATGCCAAGAAATGTATAGTTATCCCCTTTGGGAAAAAAACATGTACCCGTGAATTACCACATAGGTGGAAGTACACTAAACACAGAAAGTGTGATAAGAGACTTAGGGACACAGGTGAACAGTGGTCTCACCTGCGATAACCACATCACAACAACAGTCAGGAAATCCTTCTATGTGGCACACCTCATCACTAAGGGCTTTTCATCCAGGAAAAAAGGAGGTCATTGTCCCACTGTACTCATCCCTCATTAGACCCATTGTAGAATACAATGCCCCATTTGGTATGTACCTCTCAAGACACCTGCAACAACTGGAAATGCTGCAGAAATACCTCACTAAAAGAATCACAGGCCTAAAGCAGATGCCCTATGCTGACCGCCTTAAAAGACTCCAGCTATACTCTGTCGCATATCGTCTACTCAGAGGCAATCTCTGCTTAACATACAAGGCCATGTCAAACCCAGAGCTGCTGGACATGCTACATTTAAAAAAAATCCCAATCCCTCAGAGCCACACGCTCCGGGGATCTAAACCTTGTCATCACAATAAATCAAACATGCTGGAGGGATAGGTTCCTGACCCAGAGACTCCCCAGACTCTGGAATAGACTGCCCACACATATCAAGCAGAGTGCCTCTTTGGCCCTCTTCAAAAGGAACTATGACAATTGGATGGGAGAAAGGAAATTCACCCCGGGGATCACATCAGTCGCCTTGCTAGACAGGGGTCCAGGAAGTAAATAGTGTGGGAAGAAATAGCCAGGGAATTGTTATAGCTAGGCTTGTATAGGCCCTAGGGCTGATAGCCTAGTACCAACCTATGACCCTATGAATGTGTGCTTGTTCTGTAAGTGTATACATGTGTGTTTGGTACCATAAGTGTAAACATATGTATTTGCTTCTGTAAGTCTGTACCTGTGTGTCTGATTCTGTCAGTCTATGTGCACATATGTATGTCTGTGTTCCAGCATGAGAGTGTTGAGAAGTTAGCAAGTGTGTCTCCATGCTCTAACTTAGACATGGTGAGACCACAAGGCTGATATAGTGGGATCATAGCACATAAATAGCGAGACCACCCCCAGCTACTAATCATCAACAGGATACGTTTAAAACCCACCCACTCACCTGTATGATAAAAGGGGTGACATAATGAAAGAAGATGATATGTTGATAACCTGTTATCAGTGTTTTCTCTGCATATATAATTCAAGCTTGGTAAAAGATTCACAAATATTAATAATAAAGTTGTTTGAACTTACCACTAAAAATCAGTAAAGGATCACCAGTCAAGCACCTCCTATTGGTCCCATTTACAACAACTGTGTTCTAAGGTACATCTTAGCTAAAGGAAATGGACCATAATAGAACCGATGCATACATTGAAAAACAGAGTACATATAAAGATGCAGTATCATTGTCCACCTGGTAGATGTCTTATTCTCCACACCATAGATGTATCTTTCCTCTACCTGCAGATGTCTCATTGTCCACCCCATGAATGTGTCCTTCCCCACCCCACAGACACCAACTTTCACACCATCCACAGATGTCTCACTCCTCACACCATAGATGTCTCATTCCCACAACAAAGATGTGTCATTAAGCACTCCACAGATGTCCTGTTCTTCTCTCCACGGATGTCTCATTGTCCACCCCATGGATGTCTCATTCCTCACCCCAAAGATGGTTCATTCCCCACCCCATGCATGTTTCATTCCTCACCCCACAGATGGCTCATTCCCCACCCTATGGATGTCTCATTCCTCACCCCACAGATGTCTTATTCCCTATCCCACAGATGTCTCATTCCTTACCCCAAAGATGGCTCATTCCACATCCCCACATATGTCCTGTTCCTTTCCCTCACAGATGTCTCATCTCATTCCTCACCCACAGATCTCTCATTCCTCACCCCATGGATGTCTCGTTCCTCACCCCACAAATGTCTCATTCCACAACCCCAAAGATGTCTTGCTCCCCAGAGTAGTTTGAATTCGCCTACCACTTTTCCAAACATGGTAACTTAGCTAGAAAGTGCTTGAAACACACCTTCAAAGTCCCTTAGAAAATGGAACCAGTGAAAGACCTTAAATACAAAAAGGCATGCTAACTGTGTTAGAGTCGTTTTCAGTTTTCATGCTAAGCACTAACAAAGGACTTTTCTGCCCAAAGCCTGTTGTATGACTGACAATTGTTTGGTATTATTCTGTCATGTTACCCAGAGACAAAGATGCACATGTACCTACCATAAAAGTAAAGCAGGCAACCTAAAGGGAATCTGGAAGCAAACATTTTATAATCATGACAGAACTGACACTGGGTGATGCAATGAAACCATTAATACTGGATGATTTGATAAAACCAACTCGGAGTCCTTACTTTCTTTAAGGATCACTAGAACCAAGAATTTTAGTTCAAGGTGACAGCAGCCACAAGCTCCTCCTCTCTGTCTCCATAGCGACTGTTATGTAAGGAGAAAAAATCTCTAAGGCCAACTTATACAGCTTCAGAGGCAGCCTGCCCAGGCCAGTCACTTTATCCTTGGGCAGCCCCCTCAGCAACTGGTGTCATCAATATTCTCCACTGCTACTGGGTAAAGGAGGGAAGCTTAAGTCTATACAAAAAGAAGAAGGTGAGTCATCAGAATAGCTGCTTCACAATATTTTACCAACTCGCCCAGTGATTCCATTAGGATGCTGCATCAGTCTCCCAGACCATATTCTGAGCCCTTTGCAGCCACATTTCAGCACATCCTTGTCAGAGTCTCATAGTAAGACCTAACTGCTGTTGGGGAACAGCTCATTATATTTGCCCTGTAACACTTTAGTTACAAAATCATCCTTTATATGTGTAATCCCCTGCACCTGCGTCTTTGCTTCTCTAACCAACTTTTTTATGTTAGCAATTTGGCCTGTGTGCTACCTTTGCACCTAAGTAGACACTTTCCTCTGTGAGTACAGTATGGTTAGGGATGGTTCAGTTTTTGTTTTCACTCTATCTGCTTGCACATGCCAAGTAACAAACCATGGTTAAGCATGCAATGAGTGTCAACACTGTACCTCCTGACACTTCCACAAGGAGCTAACATTATTTATTTATTTATTTAACATTTGTTGACTGGGAAAGTCCGACTAGGTTCCACAGAGCCTGTTTTCAGTGGAGGCCCAGGGAGAAATGCTCCAGATGCATGTCTTTGGAATGTGGGAGGAAACCAGAGTACCCAGAGGAAACCCACACGAACACGGGGAGAACATGCAAACTCCACACAGAAGGCACCCCAGCCAAGAATCGAACTGGAGAACCTCTTGCTGTGAGGTAACAACGTTAACCGCTGAACCACTGTACCACCCACATTAGCACTGCACAGTCAGTTAACCCAACTCTGAGAGTGCACCCCTCCTCTGCCCTAGGATAGGCAATACCAGTTCTCCCAGCCTGGGCCATCAAGCACCTGATCTGCTGTTCAATCTCTGTTCACCAGGGCCCCAGTCAGAGCTTTATTCCTCTATGTCGTGGTGCAGGAAAAGAAGAATACGGTCTTTTAGTTATATACTACATTTTAAAGAATACGGTCTTTTGGTTATATACTACATTTTAAAGAATACGGTCTTTTAGTTATATACTACATTTTAAAGAATACGGTCTTTTAGTTATATACTACATTTTAAAGAATACGGTCTTTTGGTTATATACTACATTTTAAAGAATACGGTCTTTTAGTTATATACTACATTTTAAAGAATATGGTCTTTTGGTTATATACTACATTTTAAAGAATACGGTCTTTTAGTTATATACTACATTTTAAAGAATATGGTCTTTTAGTTATATATTACATTTTAAAGAATACGGTCTTTTAGTTATATACTACATTTTAAAGAATACGGTCTTTTAGTTATATACTACATTTTAAAGAATACGGTCTTTTAGTTATATACTACATTTTAAAGAATATGGTCTTTTAGTTATATACTACATTTTAAAGAATACGGTGTTTTAGTTATATACTACATTTTAAAGAATACGGTCTTTTAGTTATATACTACATTTTAAAGAATACGGTCTTTTAGTTATATACTACATTTTAAAGAATACGGTTTTTTAGTTATATACTACATTTTATGATAGGAAGTTTGTGCTCTTTCTAACCATTTTTCCTTCACAAGATATCCAGTTATAGCTTTATGGGTCTATATTATTTTTTTGAAAGTTTCAAACATCGAACACCATATGGTTGACACCATATGAGCGATGTTTGAAATTTTGAAAATATAATAAAAAAATAGAAATAAAAAACTATACTTACCTAAATGCTGTAGGCAGGGGGGCAAGCCCTCCTGCACACCCCCGCTACTTAAATATTCCTACTCTGAGATCGCACTGCATTGAAGTAAAGGGAACATATTCCCTACGGCGATTTCCGTGTTATGCTTGTGATGTTTTGACCAATCAGGTTCGCTCAATACACGTTCGCCGTTTACAATTTTTGATCATGCAATAGGAACCCTAGCTTTATCTTTATAGCATTGTGATAGATTTACAGCATTCACTTTACATAAAGGTCCACTTTACTCAAGCGTCCTTCCCCTAACCCTGCCTCTAATCCATATCCTACAAATTAATTTACAAAAACAAATATTCCCTGTATCACTATTCAGGCAAATGTCTGAAGTTATTATGGTTAGGGTTTAGCAACCTAAAAAGAATGCTATTTGTTTCTTCTTATAACTTTGATGTCAGTGCTTTGTTTTGTTTTTTGAGTAATTTGTTTTTCATCTTGTAGGCATTGATGTTTCTCCAGCAATGTTTTTGTTGTTTGATGTTTTCATCTGCAATCACATATATGCATATTGACAGATATAGAAATGATTGTTTTTATATATATATATATATATATATATATATATATATATATATATATATATATATATATATATATATCCTACATCTTCCTGTATCTTTCAGAGGCTTTTTATACTGTTTCTCATTACAAATTACTCTTTAAGCCTCTTAACTTAAAAACGTCTTCTAACTCTCTCAAACGGCTTCACTCCTACACCTTCTGCAGGAGTCAGAGTGTGAAATGCCATCTTGGCATATATCGTTTTCTCCCCAGATCAGTGGGAGTCCCACAGGGTGAGAATTGCTTTTCTGGACCCTTATTATTCAACATTTCATTAATAACCTTCTCTACTCTGCATTAATTCCCGCACGATCCAAACTGCAGATGATTGCACTATTATCTCCAAAGCTAAAGCTAAATCAGTGCCTGAACTTGGAAATATGACTAAGCAAGCCTTTACAGCAGTAGAATTTTTGCACTAATATAGCGTTCAACAGTACAAAAGTAAAACTAATGCTCTACCTTCCTGAATCCCTGTATTCTGTGAAATATAATTTCTCTCTGATCTCAGCAAATGACAGTCAAATGGATACAGTGTTGCAAACCAAATTATTAAAGCAAAGTAGTAGCGGTAAAGTCCTGAAAGCAACCACTCTGCTAACCAACCACCCTGAATGATAAGAGGAAAAATAAATGCCTTCAGGGTAAGAATGTTCCGGAACCCTTTGTAAAGTTCAAGCAAAAAGATCTCCATTGCTGCATGGATAAGCACTATTCTATACACTAATAAGATCTTTCTGACATTTTATAAGCAAATCTGAAAGCAGATTTGTCAGGCTCTTGGTCAGTTCAGATTAAAATCAAAATGCCATATGGAAGTTGATGGGCAGCAACGTTTTCAGCTGATTCAGTACAAAACAAACATGGACAGCAAGCAGTTCTCTTGTTGGAAATAAAAACAGAAATATATATAACTGTTGCAACATTGTACTTAAAAATACTGTAGTTAAGTTTAAAAGTGAAACAGTCACTTTTTTAAAATGAAAATGTTTTCATTAAAATGCAAGATATAGCTATTCTATGTTAATACCTAAGAATACAATTAAAAGATGTTTTATAAATATGTGTCCAGTATAGTTTTCTAAAACTTTCATAAGAATATATCAGTCAGTTTTGGAGACTCAAACCATTATAAATGAGCAAAAATTTCTTCCAAACAAAAACAGCCTTTGTTAGAAACACAGATTTCCAGAATTTTCCATTTCACTTTCAAGTAATATAGTGAATGTGCTTCTCAGCTATTTATTCTTAATTCATAAGAAAAGTTTGCAAAAGTCTTTAATTTTCTAAGTGCAGACCTTTATTTACACCCTCTGCCATCAGCTGCCTGTGATCTCTCCAGCACCTTTCTTCTTCAAAGTCATGACAGCCATAGCCTGCCCATTCATTCCCACATGGGAAAAGAGCTGATCATGTGGTCATTATCCAGGTAAACATCAGAGACTCACTCCTACTTATAGAAGTTGCTAACATCTCCTCCGCAACTTCAGAGGGTGGTCATTATCCAGGTAAACATCAGAGAATCACTCCTACTTATAGAAGCTGCTAACATCTCCTCAGCAACTTCAGAGGGTGGTCATTATCCAGGTAAACATCAGAGAATCACTCCTACTTTCAGCAACTTCAGAGGGTGGTCATTATCCAGGTAAACATCAGAGAATCACTCCTACTTATAGAAGCTGCTAACATCTCCTCAGCAACTTCAGAGGGTGGTCATTATCCAGGTAAACATCAGAGGATCACTCCTACTTATAGAAGCTGCTAACATCTCCTCAGTAACTTCACAGGGTGGTCATTATCCAGGTAAACATCAGAGAATAACTCCTACTTATAGAAGCTGCTAACATCTCCTCAGCAACTTCAGAGGGTGGTCATTATCCAGGTAAACATCAGAGAATCACTCCTACTTATAGAAGCTGCTAACATCTCCTCAGCAACTTCAGAGGGAAACTAATTCTGTTAGTCTTTACTGGAGGAGCAAGCAAGATTCCCTGCATGAGCGTTCCTGATCCGGACTCTGTGGGCTGCACCATTCAGATCTCCCATACTGCTGCCCACATGGCTCATCTGAGTCACCCTTTCAGCCTTATTTCTCTCTGTCACAGGAGTGGGTAAGTGCAGACCTGTTGTAAATTCTCAGGCTGCTTTATGTCTTCCTTTCTAATGAGGGCTTCAGATTGGCTTTTCATAATTCAACGTCCTCCTAATAAATGAGATGGAAGGTGGAAACAAGATATTTGTTTATCTTCACTTTCCAATCTTTTAATTTAAGATACACCATTTTGAGACCTTCCCTTTAAATAACTGAAACAGAAGTGTGCTGTCCTTCACAATTCACAAATCCTCATAGCTGTTACTCATATATTTTACCAGCACCCTTAGTTACTTGTTGTCACCTTGTTCAGTACCTGCTCATAGGTTCATAGGTGTATACTAGGCTAATGGCCCTAGGGCCTTTACACGCCTAGCCCATGGAAGTGGTCTGACATTGTGCCGCCTGTCATTAGTTCCCAGTGCCTCTGTCGAGTAGAGCCACTAGAGTGATCCCCAGGGTGAACTTTCTATTACCCATCCACTCATCAAGGCTTCTCTTGAAGAGGGCTGGTGAGGTGCTTTGCTTGACATGTATGGGAAGTCTATTCCATAGCATGGATAGTCTCTGTGTTATGAAACTGTCCCTCCAGAAAGTTCTGTTGATTGTGGTAATGAGGTTGAGGTCTCTGGAGCGTGTGGTGGTGCGGAGGGATTGGGATTTCTTTAGATGTAGCATTTCTAACAGAGCTGGGTCAGACATAGCTTTGTAAGTCAAACAAAGATTGCCTCTTAGTAGACGATATGAGACAGAGAATAGCTGGAGTATTTTGAGTCTGTCCGTGTAGCACGTGTTTAAGGCCTAGGATCCTCTTTGTGGGATACTTTTGTGGCCTCTCCAGCTCTTGCAGGTGTCTAGTGAGGTACATGCCAAATGGGACATTATACTCAATGATTCGTCTAATGAGGGAAGAATAGAGAGAAATGATGACCTCTTTCTTCCTGGATGCAAAACCCATGGTAATGAGATGTGCCACATAGAAGGACTTTCTGACCACAGTGGCAATGTGGTGGTCGAAGGAGAGGTTGCTGTCAACCTGTGTCCCCAGATCTCTTATAATGCCTTCAGTGTTCAGTGGGCTTCCATTGATGAGGTAATTAGTGGGAACTGAGTTTTTCCCAAAGGGGATGACAACGCATTTTTTTGGCATTAAGCTTAAGGCCATGGTTTCAACACCAGTCAATGGTCTCAGTGAGGCCTTTCTGTAGGATGTCTGCATCACTTGGGCAGTTAATAATGGCTCCCAGCTTGCAGTCATCTGCAGATTTGGTCAGCCAGAGTCCCTCTGCATTGGCCTGGACTTCTGAGAAGTAGCTGCCAAACAGGAGAGGACCCATGACCTATCCCTGTGGGACTCCATTGGTGACTGGTCAGCAGTCTAACTTGGAGTCCACTACTTTCACATTGTGTGTTCTATCTGTGAGCCAATTTGCAACCCAATTAATGATATAGGGGTTGATGCCTAGTTTGGTGAGTTTATCAATAATTCCTGAGTGAGTAATGGTATCAAAAGCCTTGACCAGATCGAGGCAGTCTGTAAGAACAGTCTTACCTTCATCCATCGCTCTGGTGATTGACTCAAAGAAGTCAGCAAAGTTGAGCAGGCATGATCTACCTTTTACAAAAGCAGATTGTGTGGGATCTCGAGTTTGGAGAGTCCCTATACCTTGTTAATTAGGTCCGTGATCATGTGCTCCGTAGCCTCACATACCAGACTCATTATCTAACGGGGCGATAATTCCCAGGGTCGGTAGTCGCTCCTCCTTTATGGAGAAGGATGACGGTAGCAGTGCGCCATTCGATAGTGACAAAGCTTGAGGTGAGTCTGTGAGTGAACAGAGCACACAGATGTGGGGCCAGTTCACTTCGTAGTTCATGTAGAACACAGCCAGGGATATTGTCAGGTCCCATGGAAGCTGTATTCTTGGCCTTGGACAATGCAGCTTTAACTTGTGCTGCAGTAATGCTGGGTGCCTGGCATTCTTCCGGTATTGTAATTGGTCCTTTGGGGGGAGAGAGGGGTAAAGTTGGCACTGAATCTGTCGGCCAGTATATTGGCAATATCTGTTGGCTCAATATAGGAGGTATCATTGTGCAGTAACTCAGAGCAAATCTGGGTATTGCCATGGAGATTCTTGAAATAACTAAAGAAGGCTTTGTGGTTGTTTTTAGTGTCTGCCTCAGTTCTGCCTTCATAGCTGGCTTTGGAGGTTTTGATGTGGGATCTCAACTTTCTGTTGAGGCTAATAAGGGAATTTTTCCAGTCTTGGGACTTCACCTTTTTCTGCAATAGTTTCTTCCTTCTGTTATTGAGTTTATTAATGACAGGGGACCACCAGACTAGCTTCCTTTTTTTGGAAGAGAGCGTCTTGGTTTTGTTGAGTATGGCTAGTTCCATGCATTTATGTACATTTTCGTACAGTGTATTGGTGCATGATTCGGCAGTCATGCATTTAGTTTCCATTGGCATGGGTGCTGTGAAGTTAGCCACCTCTGTTTTTAGGAGTCCAAAGTCAGCTTTGGAGAAGTTTTTCATGGTATATACCTTTGCAGGGGGTGTAGGTGAGATGTGGATTTCCATGGTGATTAGTTTTGTGGTTGGATCTAACCAGGGAGGAATTGACTATTGTTATAGAGCAACAGCTGCCCATGTTGGCAATAACCAGGTCAAGGATGTTGCTTCTAGTGGGGGTAAGAATAAGCTGGTCCAGGGCATTGGAAATGCTGAATTCCAGCAAGCGTTGGGCCAGTGCATTGGTGCTTGAGTAGTTTTCCCAGTTGATGGAGGGGTATTTGAAGTCTCCTAGTATGAGTGTGTTAGGTTGGTCCTTGATAGATTCCAGGGTGCTTAGGAATGTGGAGTGAGAGTCTAGGGACATGGTTGGAGACCTATATCAGGCTACAACCTGAATCACCATCTTACCCAATGTTAGTTGTACCTGAAGTATCTCAGATGCATTATGCTGGGCTACCAGTCTGGAGGTGTGCTCATCCTTTAAGAATATGGAGACACCGCCACATTTGGAGCTTCGGTCCATGTTCTGGACAGAAAGGTGTGGAATGAGTTATAGCCTGGTAGTGCAGGGGTGCTTTCTGCCACTTTAAACCAGGTCCCCATTACAGCACAAATGCCAGTGTTCTCCATTTTGAGGAGTGCTTTGAGTGAGTGCATCTTGAGATTTAGACTTCTAGCATTGAGCAGCATGACCCTCAGATTATGGTGGTAATTTAGTCTTTGGAACACCGCCTAAAAAAGGCACTATAGGGGTGGAAACAACCTTAGCCAGTACCAGAAACCCAGGGATGACAGATGCAGGCCATCTCTGGTAAAGCATCAAGGTATATCAGTCATGTCATCCCAAGCTGACAGATACTGGATCCCCTTAGAATGATACCAGAAACTTAGCCAATTGTTGAAGTCAATCATTTTTTGTTTGTACTATGGTATCATTCTGGGTGATGGTAGGATACTGCTCAGGGCTAGTGTCATACCTGTCTGGGTCACATAATCCGAGAGCTCCACCATGTCTCTTTTCCTGTACTCCAAGAACAGGGACAAGTCTTTGAGATTATTTTAAATATATATATATATTTTTATGATTTAGGCCCTTGATTTTTTTTTTGTGAGAAACCATTGTGGTTGCTCCAGTTGTGACACGTATTTGGACAGGTATGTACAGAACAAAGCATTACATTCAATGATTGACCTGATGAGAGATATGTAGAATAGAATGATTACATCCCTGGATCTGGAAACCAGATATAAACTGTGTGATGAAACAGGACTTCCTTACAATAGTAGATATACACTGATCAAAGGACAGTTTGTTGTTGGCATTGGTTCCCAGATCCCTAACTGCACGACCTACTTTCAGGGGTGTATTATCAATGTGATAGTTGTCCTATGATTATACATTTCTTGGCATTTTGTTTTAGTCCATGGTTTTGGCACCAGCTATTTATCTGGAAAAGGCCCTCCTGAAGTATTTTGTGTCCTGTGAGGAGTTTATAATGGCACCAAGTTTACAGTTGTGTACAAACTTTTTCAGCCATAAACTCTTTTATTTGCTTTGACATCTAAGAAATAAATGCCAAAGAGAAGTGATGAAAGAACTGAAGCCTAGGCTACGCCACTATTAACCATTCTTTTGGAGGAGGTACAGCATCCCACCCTACCTCTCTTGGCTCTATTTTGGAGACAGTTTGCTATCAAATAACTTACATAAGGATTTACATTTAGCTGGGATAGTTTATCTACTTACCTGAGTGTGGGATAGTGTTAAATGCCTTTGTGAGGTCAAGATATGTGGTGTTTAAGGATTTGCCCTCATCCATAGCTTCAGTAACCTTTCTGAAGACGCCAAACACATTAAGGAGGCAGAACTGACTTGGGTCAAGAATTTATACGTTACATTTGTCTGCATTTATTAATTCCATAATGATCCTTTCTATAACTTTGAAGGTGGGGCTGGTCAGGGTTATGGGTCTATAATTACCCCAATGGATTGATGCCCCCACCTTTGTGTAGGGGGATGACAATTGTTTGGAGGCTGATATTGAATAACCACAGTGTGACATCTGACAAGGTTTGACAAGTCGTGGTTTAGACTGACCAGTAGACAGTCTGGTATGGTTTCCAGCACCACTGAAGTTGTGTTCAGGTTCTGGAAAAGCATCTTGAGGACTTGTTCTAGGGGAGATTTGGGAGTGGGGGGCTGTAGATGCAGTTATGTGATCTGGGACTATAGCAGGACATAAGAGGAAGAAGTCTGAGCTAAATTAGTCTGCTAGTGGACTGGTTCTGTCCTCTGGATCTGAGTATCTGATATTCTTCACTATTAGCTCAGTGCAGTGTTGAACATTGCTTCTAAGATTTTTAACATAGTTAATGAAGCTTTGAGGATATTTCCCACCTGGTTGGATATTTTTACCTCATATCTTGCTTTGGTCAATGTTATCAGGGTCCAGAGTTCCTTATTAAATTTAACAACAGCTTTATTGTCATCTTAAGAGTTTCATATATTTTTCTGTACAGTTAGTTTTTTTCTTTTGTTATAGATTCTGTTTATATTAGGGTTCCTTTTCTGGAGTAACAGATAATGCTATGCAGTTATGTTAAATGTGAATAGAATTTGGAGATAAAGGACACTACATAAGCAGTAGGGTTGTCAACATGGATGGGCTTTATGAATTTACCCAGGTTATCACTCAGGTTTGGTAGGTAAGCCTTGGCATAATCTCTGAATACTGAGCCATCGGAAGATGCTTCCTGATTGACTCATAAGGATGATGTTACTGATTTTGTGGTCCAGTTTGATCAGGGTGGACTTTACAATTGGTGGGTTAGCAAAGGCACTCCTTATTGGTAAGGACCAAGTTCAGGATTCTGTCACCCCTGCTTGGAGTGTGGACTAACTAGTACAGAGAATTTGGATTGATAAATCCAGAAATTTCTTGGTATACATATCTGAGGATGTATAAGCCTACAAGTTAATGGAGGGGTAGTTGATGTCTCCTAGGTTAATGCATAGGGGCTCCATGCTAATTAGGTAGGAGTATGTTTTGAGGGGGACACGGGGGGGGTCCTATAGTTAGTTACTATATGACAAAGGGGTTTTGCTAACAGTAAGCTGGACACGGAGGAGGTCCAGGGTGTTATTTTGTCTAAAGAGTCTGGAAGTGATTTTTTTTAATAATATGGAGACACCAAAACCTTTAATGCCTTCATCTAATATGGCGGACCTGAGCATGTGGTATGCATTGAAACCCTGCATTGACAGAATTCTGTAACTGGTCTAGAACCAGGACACTGATGATGCATATATCATTGTTTTCCAGATTAAGGAGTGCTTGTATGGGGTGGAGTTTTTGTTAAGGATCCTAATGTTGAGCAGAATACCTTTATATTATCTTAATTCTGTTATGTTGGAAGCTTTTGAGGACTGGCATTGCCTAAACAAGGCACTATGTGGAGTGGACAAGGATTTAGCCAATATACAATATTTATCCTTGTCATTGAAATAAACAAACAACTCAGGACCTTAATAAAAGCCAACAAAGCCAAGTTTAAGGTTAAAATACCTACCCAAGCCAAAAACAGTCATAAGTCATTTTTAGTAATCTCCATATTCTCAAAAGCATAATGCAGCAATGTCCTGAGCTGATTGTGAATGATGTCACCTACACTGAGGCAGAAGATATAGCAAACCTACTGGCCAAAAAATTTAGCTGCAACATTCTCACTTTTTCCACTTCATCTGGCCCTCAAGATATACCTGAAACAGTCTCACCTATAGCTATTACACAAGATCAAATCCAGGCACATGCAATAACTGGAATGCCCACAGAGCCACCTTACTAAAAGGATACAAGGCCTAAACAACATGTCCTACATGGACAAATTCTAAGCCTTGTCACTGTTGTGTTCTGGTCTTGCATCACTAGGAGGAGACAGAGGACATGAAAAAGAAGAGACTTGAGATTGTAGTATATAGAAAAGTGTGTAGCCTTCCTGTTGTTGCTTCGGATGCTTGAATTAAAGAAATCTTTTAATGTTGAACTCGAAGTCTGTCTGTATGAATCTGGAGACGACGTACTTTCCTGCTTCATTTTTGTCCTGCATGGGTGAACCTGCTATACCGTTTGATATGTGGCTGAAAATGTTTCATAACTACATGCTGGTTGTTGGTGCATCAGGAGATAAATGCATGGATGCAAGCAAAAAGGCATTTCTCCTTCATTGTCAGGGAACAGAAGGTCAGCGACTGTTTTACATGCTTCCAAACCAAGGTATGTCAATGGAGGATGCCATTAGGGTTTTACGAGCTCATTTTGTTATTGCTGAGCGACATGCTTTTAGAAAACATGCTCGGGCTACCCATGAAACTGTTCCTCAGTCTGTGGCCACATTACCAGACTTAGCAGGTAAATGTGAGTTTCATACTAAACTGGATGAACTGCTATGTGATCAATGGGTGAAACATGTGTCTAGTCATCGTATATGTAAATGATTACTTTTAGAACCAGATTTGACTTTGGATAAAGCTATTACATTTGCTAGTGAAGCTGAGGGTGAGCAGGTAAAGTTTATTTCGGGAGATAGACCAGTCCCAGTACAGACTTTACATACTCAGTCTGTGTCTGCTGCTGGTCACCACTGCTACAGACCTTTTTCCAAGCCCCCGTCCATTTCATAGCCTACAGCTGCTGCACTTTCTGCAGCCTTGTTTCATATTTGTTATTGTTGTGGATATGATAAGCATCAATGCTAAACACTGACCTGCTGCTTCTGTTAAACATAACAACTGATGGGAAGATTGCTCATTTTGCGCATTTGCTTTTCTTTGCAAACATGCTCTGTGCAGGAAGTTGCCTTACCTGAGCTTCAGATCCTTTACTTAAGTGACCATTCATCATCTTCGAAAATCCGTTGCAGTGTCACAATGAAAACTTCAACTGCTACTGCCCTTGTGGATCTAACTGTAGATTCTGGCTCATCAGTATCCATTTTGCCTTAATGTATATATGATGCACACTTTCAAGGGGAACCTTTATTGCCAGCTTCAGTTAAGTTAGTGACTTATTCCCATGCTCCACTTCCTGTTCTTGGTTGCTTACCAGTTACTATGTCCAAAGATGATGTTACATGCTCTATGTCAGTTTTCATTGTAGAGTCTCGGACTGCTTTGCTGGCATGGATTTAATAAAGGGTCTACATTTGTGCTTTAATGGTAGTACCGTCTTACCATGTGCTACCACGACTGCTTTAACGGTAGTACCGTCTTATCATGTGCTACCACGACTGCTTTAATGGTAGTACCACCTTACCATGTGCTACCATGACTGCTTTAACGGTAGTACCGTCTTACCATGTGCTACCATGACTGCTTTAACAGTAGTACCGTCTTACTGTGTGTTACCACGAACGTGGATCCTGTCTTGCATCTTCCTAGAGCTCCATTACCTCCACTGACCCTGGGTTGTGCAAAAGGCTTCATACACAAAGTTAAAGTATTAAATTCTGTTACTCCAGTATGACAAAAATTATGTTACTTAACCTCTGTCAGTTCAGCTCAATCATCTTCTTCAAGCAGGAATTATTGAAAGAATCGATGCTTCTCCCTGGGTCTTGCCCATTGTGGTGGTTCAAAAGAGGACGTTGATGCGCAAGAATGTAATAAAGCTTTCATTCCAGACAGTCTTCCTCTTCCTCACATTGATGAAACGCTATCCTTGCTGAAAGGAGTAACAGTGTCCTCTACCACTGATTTAGAAAGTGCATACTTTCAGCTTTTGCTTCGTGAAGACAGACGTGACTTGACTGCCTTTATTTCTCATGATGGCTTGTTCAGGTTCTGCCAGGTTCCATCTGCTTTTCAAAGGTTGCTTGCTACAATTTTGCAGGGGTTGCCAAATGTTGCAGACTACTTATATGATATAATTTTGTGGGGATGAACACAGGTTGACCATGACTGGACACTTCGAGCAGTTCTTAAATACATGAAAGATGCAGGATTACAGGTAAATGAAGCCAAACATCATTTCAATCAGGCCAGTTTACATTTTCTGAGCCATTACATCAAAAGGGATATAGGCTCATCAGGAGCACCATGGGACTCTTCTCCATGTCCCACCTCCCACCGATGTTTCCAAGTTATGTTCCTTCCTTGGACTTCCATCTTGGTATAAAAAGTTTATTCCACACTTTGGCCCCATTGTAGTACTCCTATGTGCCTGCCTCTGCCAAGACATGCCATTATCCTGGTCTAAGGAAGCTCAGCACCATTTTATGTCAGTGAAACAGTGGCTGATTGACAGTCCAGCCTTGGCTTTATCTGACCCTGATTTACCTACTGTAGTTTCTATTGATGCATCCTTGATCATATAGAACGGACTGTTGCCTTTGCAGCTAGGACTCTTAGTGCTGTTGAAAGGAAATATTCTACAGTGGAAAAAGAGGCACTTTGATGTGTGTGGGCTGTTAAAAAATGGAAAACTTACTTGTGGGGTCATAAATTTACTCTCTGTACTGATCACCAAGCATTGATCATGCTACTGTCCTCCAAAGCTCTGATTGGGCAGGCATGCAGATTGCACATTAGGAAGCATGACTGCTGTCTTTCAACTAAACTGTTGCTTATCATCCTGGGTAACAGAATGACATTGCTGATTGTCTCTCTCACTTGCCCTTGCCTGCACTGCTGAAGACATTTCTGATCATGAACCTGAGTTTGTGGCGATGTTGTGTGCTGCTCTAACTGCCCTGTCTCCTGATGAATCTGGCTCTGCCACCTGCAGTCAGTTGTCCGCTCTGCAATTCCAGCTTATCAGTGGTTGGCCTTCTTCTCTTAATGCAGTGGACACAAACATGCATCCATATTTCTGCTTACGAGATGACCTCAGTGCACCAGATGACTTTGTGTCCTGTGGCAATCGTCTCACTGCTCCTGTTTCTCTTCACCACACTTTGGTGATGCTTGCTCATGAAAGCCACCAAGGCATGGTGAGAAACAAACTGCAGCTGCATGAGCTTTACTGGTGGCCAAGAATGGATGACGTGGTTGCAGTTCAAGTTAAAAATTGTCTACTCTGTCTTGACAAAAGCTGACCGTAGAAGTAGTGGGTCCATTTGAAATGGCTATCTGGAATTGTCATTATTCCCTAAACCTCATTGGTTATCACAGCAAGTGGCCAGAAGTTCCCTTTATTGCCTCTGTCACTACCCAAAATGTTATAGATTTCCTCACTTCAGTTTTTAGACAGTTTGGCCAAAGGCATACCATTGTCTCAAATATTGGATGTCAATTTACCTCTGCAGCTTTTGCAGCATTTCTGGCAGACCGAGATATACAGCACATACGTACTTTAGTATACCACCCAGCTGCAAATGGTGCCATTGAAAGATTTCATCATGTTCTGAAAGTTTGCATACAATCTGCTATCTTACAAGCAAAACCCTGAAAAACAGTTGTCTCAGAATTTCTTCAGGTATATCATGCAACATCAGATGCTACTACAGGAGTTTCCCATTTTCAATTGCTTCTTGGCCAGAAAAATGCAAAGACGCCTCAGTGTCCTTCCTTCTCCTGTTTCCTGCATGGTTAATGCTGATACTGTTGGTAAAAAGGTCTCTTCTCTTCAAAAGAAAATGAAACCGTATTCTGATACTAGACATGGAGCACGGATCCCTCATTTTAAAAAGGGGGACAAGGTGCGTATTCGGAATCCACTACACGTTCCAAAAGCACATCCATGATTTTCATAACCTGTGGAAATTGAAATGGAAATTCGTCCATAGAAAAAATGGCATTCTTCCCATTTATCTAAGGCAAATGCACCTGAGACAAGTGATGCTTCATGGGATGCCCCAGTGGACTTCCTGCTCCAGTCTACACTGACACCAATGCCTGAACCTCCTCACATTCCTCCAACTCGTGTGAGAAGGATGCCTCATTGGCATGAGGACTATGTAACATAAATATAAATGGTGATGTAATTTGGTGTTCATTACAATGTTAGTGATGTTTAATTTACATATTGTTAAGTGGAGTGTTGTTCTTAAGTAAGGGGGGAATATGTTGTGTTCTGGTCTTGCTTCACTAGGTGGAGACAGAGGACAGAGGACAGAGGACATGGAAAAGAAGAGACATCAGATCATAGTGCATAGAAAAGTGTGTAGGCTTCCGGTTGTTGTTCTGGATGGCTGAATTAAAGAAATCTTTTAATGTTGAACCCAGAGTCTGTCTGTGTTAATCTTCTGGCAACTTAACAGTCACTAAACTCAGCATCCTACAGAATGCTAAGAGGTGACCTGTGTCAGGCATTCATGGCATCCTCTGACCAAATACCGATGGATTTACTGCACATCAGCAAGTCAAATACCATCAGAAATACTTGGCCTAGAGATCTAAACCTCTTCTGCAACATCAGCAGAATGGTTTGGAGGGACAGTATATCTCAGAGGATACCGCTGCTCTGGAACAGACTCACCATCCACTTAAGCAGAATTCATCCCTGTCCATATTCAAGTGCAACTTGGATGTATGAATTGAATGAGAAGCAGAAACAGAAACTTTACTCCAGGACTGCCCTCTGTAATACTAATGGACATAGGCAGCTCCTAAATGCTTTATCCCATTCATGGGTCCCTTCACATTATCCATGGTATGATCCCAGTTATTCTCATTAGGAGTAATATAGGAGATATATAATAACTAACCATGGGATGGGTAAGGGCAATCTCTAACCAAATGGGATAGGTTAATTCCAATGCAAAAAATGAAAAACTGGCTATTCTTAAAATGGCTCACAAGGGCAGCTAGCCTCGTACTTAGCTATAAACCTATGAACCTATGAACAAAAGCCTTGGAAGGGAGATAGGTACAGGCCATCCCTGGCAAAGCAGTTAGGACTCTCTACCATATTCTTCCAGGCTAATAGAGACAGATATACCTATAGCTATAGATATAGCTATAGATATAGATATAGATATAGATATAGATATAGCTACAGATATATTGTACTCCTGCCTTGGATACATATTTCAAGAGCTCCATCATGTCTCTCTTCATATATTGAAGACCCGCAAGATTCACCATCTTGAAGGGAACCGGAACTGAATTAACTTATCCCATTGTAAGTTCACCCAGCGGCCCAGTCAGGACATTTAGTTAAAGAAAAAAAATATTATAATAGACAACAAACAGGACTGTCAGAACACCTGTAACCCCACAGCACTGCAATGCTATAGCCATCTTGAAGGGATCCATAACTGAATTAAGTGGGGTTATTTACCATTATATATATGAACTTACTATAGTGTAGAAACCAAGCTCTCTCTTAATGTTTTGTATCTGTCATTAGTTACTGGCATGCACACAGCACATGCCCCCCCTTCCCCCATAACAGCACAGCATCCTTTCTACAGTTTGCATTTGAATTTGGCTTTTTAATTTGGTCTAGTTTTGATTTGCTTTTATTCACTTGTATTTCCTCCAGGATTGGACCCTGGAGAGGAGCCCTCTAAACACAATTAATTGTTACCGAAGTATAATTGAGCAAACTAAAGTAACTTTATGAATAAATAAGGAAGGGAGCAACACTATTTTTCTGGTACAACATTTTATAATTGGCGCCTTTTTATACCCCAAAATTTGTCTCACCTGGAACTTTCACTGATTGTTTCATTTGCTACTGTCTCCCAGACTCTGGCCAATTAACTTCAACACTATTTCTTCATCTATCAAAAGTTTTGGATACTGTTTCACACCCTAAACATTTGCAGCAACTTTCTTCCCTTGGTCTCTCCCAACCCTATTTACACTGGTTTTCTAGCTACCTGTCTGATAGACAACAAAGTGTAAAATGGCAAGGCTCTCTCTCTCTCAGTATCTAACCAACAAAACAGGAGTCCTTGGACCCCTTCCTCTTCAACGTCTTCATAAATAATCTTCATACTGCCTCCTGCCAAAATTCCCTAATTCAGTACACTGATGACTCAACTCTCATCTCCTCTTCCGGTTCCCTATCAGAAGCCTGAAACACTATAAGCCTGAAAATCAAAATCCTGAAAACTATAGACTGAAAATTCAAAATCCTGAAAGCCCAAAATCCTGAAACTCAAAATCCTGAAAACACAAAATGGACATACTGACATCATTGTGGCTTTGCTATTGTTAGCCCTGTGGTGTTGGGTCATGCGTTGGGTTCAGGTAAGTGTTCGGTTGGTTTTATGTTAGGGTTAGGGGCGGTTTAAGTGAGTTAGGGTTAGGGCGCAGGTTAGGCATGTATGCAATAGTGACAAATATTGGGGTTAGGGGCGGTTTAAGTGAGTTAGGGTTAGGGCGTGGGTCAGGTGAGTGTGCGATAGTGACGGACCTTAGGGTTAGGGTTAGGGTCAGGGTCAGTTGGTAGATATTAGTGTCTTTATAGTGACATATTAGCATTATTTGTGTTTTCAGGATTTTGAGTTTCAGGATTTTGGGCTTTCAGGATTTTGAATTTTCAGTCTATAGTTTTCAGGATTTTGATTTTCAGGCTTATAGTGTTTCAGGCTTCTGATAGGGAACCCCTCTTCCACAACATAGTACACCTTAGAGAAATAACCCAAACTGCCTTCTCCTCCAATGAATCCTGGCTTAATAATTCACAACTTTTACTCAACCCCAACAAAACCAAATTCCTTCTCTTTACACCGAAGATGTTCCAAACTGACATTAAAATATTCTCATTGAATAATACAGAAATCAAAGTGGTCCCTCACACTAAATTATTAGGAGTAATAATAGGGACTCTGGCTAACAAGGGACTCTGGCTAACAAAGTTTGCAGATGACTGCAAACTGGGAGCCATTATGGAATCCCCAAATGATGTGGATATTCTACAAAAGGGCCTTACAGAAACAGATGCCTGGTGCCAGAGCCAAAGGCTCAAGCTTAATGCCAAGAAATGTGTAATTATCCCCTTTGGAAAAAAACATGTACCCATGAACTACCACATAGGTGGCAGGACACTAAACATCGAAAGTGTGATGAGAAACTTAGGGACACAAGTGGACAGTGGTCTCACTTTCGATAACCACATCACCACAACAGGAAATCCTTCTATGTGGCACACCTCATCACTAAGGGCTTTTCATCCAGAAAAAAGGAGGTCATTTTCCCACTGCACTCATCCCTCATTAGACCCATTATAGAGTATAATGCCCCATTTCGTATGTACCTCACAAGACATCTGCAACAGCTGGAAAGGCCACAGAAATACCTCACTAAAAGAATTAAAGGCCTAAAGCAGATGCCATATATTGACCATCTAAAAAAACTCCAGCTATACTCTGTGGCATATCGTCTACTCATAGGCGATCTCTGCTTAACATACAAGGCCATGTCAAACCCTGAGCTGTTGGACATGCTCCACTTAAAGAAATCCCAATCCCTCAGAGCCACATGCTCCAGGGATATAAACCTTATCATCACAATGAACAAAACATGCTGGAGGGATAGGTTCCTGACCCAGAGACTCCCCATACTCTGGAATAGACTGCCCATACATGTCAAGCAGAGCGCCTCATTGGCCCTCTTCAAAAGGAACCTTGATGATTGGATGGGAGATAGGAAATTCACCTTGGGGATCATGTCAGTCGCCCTGCTAGACAGGGGCCCAGAGAAGTAAATGTTGTGGGAAAAAATGTCCAGGGAATTTTTATGGCTAGGCTTGCATAGGCCTTAGGGCCTATAGCCTAGTACCAACCTATGAACCTATGAAGATAATAAACTAGCCTGTGGCCTTCATATACACAGCACTCACCAAAAAAATCTCACCAGAAACTAGGAATGCTCTAACACCACAAAAGCTTCATGGATACAACTGCCAAAACTACACTAACCACAACCTACATTCTTCCCTCCTTACTTCATAGTGGCCACATTATAACCAAACTTTAAAATACACTAAACAACCACACTTGAATCCTGCTATAACAAAGTTGCAAAATTTGCAACAGGCTTACACCACTGTTCGGCTATTACTCCTCCATAACTGTCTAGAACTCCCACAACACCTAAACTTCCTCCTATTAATGATTTCCCATAAAATTATCTATAAGCCAGGGACTTGTCCTGCCTTAAAGTTAATACTCCAAATTCACACACCTAGCCGGGCTCTTTGTTCTGATGACAAGCAGCTACTAACTTTACATAAGCCAAACAAAGTTGCTGGCCAATGTCTATACTCCTATTCATTGACCAAACTATGGAATGCACAGCCCTTAGATATCAAGAACAACTGCAAACCACAAGAAATGTAAGCTTATACTAAAAGACGTTCTACTCAGGTCATGTGAATGTCCATGTTGCAATCCAAGGTGACTCTCACCTCTTTACTGTATCCACACTTTAGTACCCCCCACTCCTCCTCCTGCCTACCTTTCCTCTTCCATTATCTGTATTGTTACTACAAACTACTCTACCTCTCACCTTCCCTCTCCTAGCTTAGATCCCCTGCTCCATTCTATCTAATACTAACACCCCGTGTTAATAAAAGATCTGACCATCTTCTTAATGTCTCTCTATCTTAATTCTTCCTCTTCACTCTACCAACCATCATCGCACCTCTCTCTCCACCTCTAACTACTGTTTCTCTGTTAAATCTATTTAATAAATGACTGTGTTGGGACTATACTTAAATAATCCAGACCCCTAATATAGTACTTTCTAATGTAAACACATCTGCCTATGCCATCCTTCTTGATGCAACTATGCCTCCTATAAATACATCCTGTCTGCCACATTATGTTAAACTTCCTATTTAAAATGTATATCCATAGAAACACTCTCACTAACCTTCTCTGTAAAACTTAAACTTTGTTTTGATATTCGTGGTTATGCCTCGTTACCCACACATGTAAAAACGAATGTGCATGCCTTTTTGTACATATGTAAACTGGGTTTTTCTGTCTTTTTGTTTCTAATGATAATTATGTAAAAAGCTGTACTTTTGTGTTCCTTCTCCTCGGAGATGGAGCTTCACCCAGCCATAGTCTGTTAAACGTACTATTTAAAATGCATATCTGTAGATACATTTCTTAATCTTCTCTGTAAAACTTATGTTTGTATACACATGGAAAATGCATATACATGACTTTTTGTTCATCTGTAAATTGGCTGTTTTCCCTGTTTTGCTACTGTTGTTAATTATGGAGAAGCTATACTTTTTTGGTTCTTTATCCTTGTGATGGAGCTTTTCTCCTTGGGCATCTACTGAAAAATGGGCATCTTGCTCAGTCAGACTTTTCAGTTAACCAAATATGAAATAAATAAATATAATCCTGGGGAGTACATCTCAAATTATTTACATCCACAAGCCCTAGGACAGTGCAGAGGATTTGAGTGCATGTGTGACATGGTAAATCCGGGCAGCTGCTAGATAACTGACTGTGATCCTTTCCTTGTACAGCCTGGTGAGTGGTGCATCAATATGTCTCACTATGGAGTCACCTATGTGTAGGATATACCATGACCCTCTCCTTGCATAGCCTGGTGAGTGGTGCATCAGTGTGTCTCACTATGGAGTCACCTGTTTGTAGGATATACCATGACCCTCTCCTTGCACAGCCTGGTGAGTGGTACATCAGTTTGTCTCACTATGGAGTCACCTATATGTAGGATATACCATGACCCTCTCCTTGCACAGCCTGGTGAGTGCTGCATCAGTGTGTCTCACTATGAAGTAACCTATGTGTAGGACATACCATGACCCTCTCCTTGTATAGACTGGTGAGTGGTGCATCAGTGTGTCTCACTATGGAGTCAACTGTGATAAGGAGAAACCATAACCGACTCCTTACACAGCCTGGTGAGTGATGCATCAGTGTGTCTCACTATAGAGTCAACTATGTGTAGGATATACCATGACCCTCTCCTTGTGCAGTCTGGTGAATGCTGCATCAGTGTGTCTCACTATGGAGTCACTTATGTGTGTAGGATATCCCATGACCCTCTCCTTGTACAGCCTGGGGAGTGGTGTATAAGTGTGTCTCAATATAGAGTCACCTATGTGTAGGACATACCATAACCATCTCATTAGCCTGGTGAGTGGTGCATCACTGTGCCTCACTATAGAGTCACCTATGTGAAGGATATACCATGACCCCCTCCTTACAGAACCTGGGGAGTGGTGCATCAGTATGCCTCACTATGGAGTCACCTATGTGTAGCATATTCCCTGACTCTCTCCTTACACAGCCTAGTGAGTGGTGCATCAGTGTGTTTCACTATGGAGTTACTTATGTGAAGGATATACCATGACCTTTTCCTTGAACAGCCTGGTGAGTGGTGAATCAGTGTGTCTCACTATGGAGTCACCTATGAGTAGGATATACCATGACCCTCTCCTTACAGAACCTGGAGAGTGCTGCATCTGTCTGCCTCACTATGGAGTCACCTATGTGTAGGATATACCATGACCTTCTCCTTGAACAGCCTGGTGAGTGGTGCATCAGTGTGCCTCACTATGGAGTCAGCTATGTGTAGGATATTCCATGACCCTCTCCATGCATAGCCTGGTTAGTGGTGCATCAGTGTGTCTCACTATCCAATCAACTATGTGTAGGATGTACCATGACCCTCTCCTTGCACAGCCTGGTGAGTGGTGCATCAATGTGTCTCACTATGGAGTCACCTATGTGTAGGATATAATATGACCCTCTCTGTGCACAGCCAGGTGAATGGTGCACCAATGTGTCTCACTATGGAGTCAGCTATGAGTAGGGTATACCAGGACCCTTTGCTTGTACAGCCTGGTGAGTGTTGCATCAGTGTGTCTCCCTATGGAGTCACTAATGTGCAGGACATACCATGACTCTCTCCTTACACAGCCTGGTGAGTGGTGCATCAGTGTGTCTCATTATGGAGTTATCTATGTGTAGGATATACCATGACCCTCTCCTTGTACAGCCTGGGGAGTGGTGCATTAGCGTGTCTCACTATGGAGTCACCTATGTGTAGGCTATACCATGACCTGTCCTTGTACAGCTTGGTGAGTGCTGCATCAGTGTATTTCACTATGTAGTCACCTATGTGTAGGATATACCATGACCTGTCCTTGTACAGCCTGGTGAGTGCTGCATCAGTGTGTCTCACTATCGAGTCAGCTATGTGTGTCAGTATGGAGTTACCTATGTGTAGGATATACCATGACCTGTCCTTGTACAGCTTGGTGAGTGCTGCATCAGTGTATTTCACTATGTAGTCACCTATGTGTAGGATATACCATGACCTGTCCTTGTACAGCCTGGTGAGTGCTGCATCAGTGTGTCTCACTATCGAGTCAGCTATGTGTAGGATATACCATGACCCTCTCCTTGTACAGCCTGGTGAGTGCTGCATCTGTGTGTCTCACTATGGAGTCACTTGAGTGTAGGATATACCATGACCCTCTCCTTGTACAGCCTGGGGAGTGGTGTATAAGTGTGTCTCACTATAGAGTCATCTATGTGTAGGACATACCATGACCCTCTCCTTAGCCTGGTGAGTGGTGCATCACTGTGTCTCACTATAGAGTCACCTATGTGAAGGATATGCCATGACCCTCTCCTTACAGAACCTGAGGAGTGGTGCATCAGTGTTCCTCACTATGGAGTCACCTATGTGTAACATATACCATGACTCTCTCCTTACACAGCCTAGTGAGTGGTGCATCAGTGTGTTTCACTATGGAGTCACTTATGTGAAGGATATACCATGACCTTCTCCTTGAACAGCCTGGTGAGTGGTGAATCAGTGTGTCTCACTATGGAGTCACCTATGAGTAGGATATACCATGACCCTCTCCTTACAGAACCTGGAGAGTGCTGCATCTGTCTGCCTCACTATGGAGTCACCTATGTGTAGGATATACCATGACTTTCTCCTTGAACAGCCTGGTGAGTGGTGCATCAGTGTGCCTCACTATGGAGTCAGCTATGTGTAGGATATTCCATGACCCTCTCCATGCATAGCCTGGTTAGTGGTGCATCAGTGTGTCTCACTATCCAATCAACTATGTGTGGGATGTACCATGACCCTCTCCTTGCACAGCCTGGTGAGAGGTGCATCAATGTGTCTCACTATGGAGTCACCTATGTGTAGGATATAATATGACCCTCTCTGTGCACAGCCTGGTGAATGGTGCACCAATGTGTCTCACTATGGAGTCAGCTATGAGTAGGGAATACCAGGACCCTTTGCTTGTACAGCCTGGTGAGTGTTGCATCAGTGTGTCTCCCTATGGAGTCACTAATGTGCAGGACATACCATGACTCTCTCCTTACACAGCTTGGTGAGTGGTGCATCAGTGTGTCTCATTATGGAGTTACCTATGTGTAGGATATACCATGACCCTCTCCTTGTACAGCCTGGGGAGTGGTGCATTAGCATGTCTCACTATGGAGTCACCTATGTGTAGGCTATACCATGACCTGTCCTTGTACGGCCTAGTGAGTGGCGCATCAGTGTGTCTCACTATAGAGTCACCTATGTGTAGGATATACCATGACCAACTCCTTACAGAACCCGAGGAGTGGTGCATCAGTGTGCCTCACTATAGAGTCACCTATGTGTAAGATATACCATGACCTGTCCTTGTACAGCCTGGGAGTGCTTCATCAGTGTGTCTCACAATCAGTCACCTATGAGTAGGACATACTATGACTCTCTCCTTGTACAGACTGGTGAGTGGTGGATCAGTGTATCTCACTATGGAGTCACCTATGTGTAGGATATACCATGACCCTCTCCTTGTACAGCCTGGTGAGTGGTGCATCAGTGTGTCTCACAATGGAGTCACCTGTGAGTAGGATATACCATGACCCTTTCCTTGTACAGCCTGGTGAGTGGTGCATCATTGTGTCTCACTATGGAGTCACCTATGTGTAGGATATACCATGACCTGTCCTTGTACAGCCTAGGAGTGGTGCATTAACGTTATCTCACTATGGATTTACCTATGTGTAGGATATACCATGACTCTCTCATTGTACAGACTGGTGAGTGATGCATCACTCTGTCTTACTATGGAGTCACCTATGAGTAGGATATACCAAGACCCTATCCTTGTATAGCCTGGTGAGTGGTGCATCAGTGTATCTCACTATGGAGTCACCTATGTGTAGGATATACCATGACCCTCTCCTTGTACAGCCTGGTGAGTGGTGCATCAGTGTGTCTCACAATGGAGTCACCTGTGAGTAGGATATACCATGACCCTGTCCTTGTACAGCCTGGTGAGTGGTGCATCAGTGTGCCTCACTATGGAGTCACCTATGTGTAGGATATACCATGACCTGTCCTTGTACAGCCTAGGAGTGTTGCATCAATGTGTCTCTCTATGGATTTACCTATGTGTAGGATATACCATGACTCTCTCATTGTACAGACTGGTGAGTGATGCATCAGTGTGTCTCACTATGGAGTTACCTATGTATAGGATATACCATGACCCTAACCTTATACAGCCTGGGGAGTGGTGCATCACTGTGTCTCACTATTGAGTCACCTATGTGTAGGATATACCATGATCCTCTCCTTGCACAGCCTGGTGAGTGGTGCATCAGTGTGTCTCACTCTGGAGTCACCTATGTGTAGGGTATACCTTGACCTGTCCTTGTACAGCCTAGTGAGTGGTGCATCAGTGTGTCTCACTATGGATTTACCTATGTGTATGATATACCATGTCTCTCTCATTGTACAGACTGGTGAGTGATGCATCAGTGTGTCTCACTATGGAGTCACCTATGTATAGGATATACCATGACCCTGACCTTGTACAGCCTGGTGAGTAGTGCATCAGTGTGTCTCACTATCGAGTCAGCTATATGTAGGATATACCATGACCCTCTTGCTGCACAGCCTGGTGAGTGGTGCATCAGTGTGTCTCACTATGGAGTCACCTATGTGTAGGATATACCATGACCTGTCCTTGTACAGCCTAGTGAGTGGTGCATCAGTGTGTCACACTGTGGAGTCAGCTATGAGTAGGATCTACCATGACCCTTTCCTTGTACAGCCTGGTGAGTGGTACATCACTGTGTGTCACTATGGAGTCACCTATGTGTATGATATACCATGACCTGTCCTTGTACAGCTTGGTGAGTGCTGCATCAGTGTATCTCACTATGTAGTCACCTATGTGTAGGATATACCATGACCCGTCCTTGTACAGCCTGGTGAGTGGTGCATCAGTGTGTCTCACTGTGGAGTCACCTATGTGCAGAATATACCATGACTCTCTCCTTGTACAGCCTGGTGAGTGCTGCATCAGTGTGTCTCACTATTGAGTCAGCTATGTGTAGGATATACCATGACTCTCTCCTTGTACAGCCTGGTGAGTGCTGCATCTGTGTGTCTCACTATGGAGTTACCTGTGTGTAGGATATACCATGACCCTCTCCTTGTACAGACTGGGAAGTGGTGTATAAGTGTGTTTCACTATAGAGTCACCTATGTGTAGGACATACTATGACCCTCTCCTTAGCTTGGTGAGTGGTACATCACTGTGTCTCACTATAGAGTCACCTATCTGAAGGATATACCATGATCCTCTCCTTACAGAACCTGAGGAGTGGTGCATCAGTGTGCCTCACGATGGAGTCACCTATGTGTAGCATATGCCATGAGTCTCTCCTTACACAGCCTAGTGAGTGGTGCATCAGTGTGTTTCACTATGGAAGCACTAATATGAAGGCTATACCATGACCTTCTCCTTGAACAGCCTGGTGAGTGGTGAATCTGTGTTTCTCAGTATGGAGTCACCTATGAGTAGGATATACCATGACCCTCTCCTTACAGAACCTGGGGAGTGCTGCATCTGTCTGCCTCACTATGGAGTCACCTATGTGTAGGATATACCATGACCTTCTCCTTGAACAGCCTGGTGAGTGGTGTATCAGTGTGCCTCACTATGGAGTCAACTATGTGTAGGATATTCCATTACCCTCTCCATGCATAGCCTGGTTAGTGGTGCATCAGTGTGTCTCACTATCCAATCAACTATGTGTAGGATGTACCATGACCCGCTCCTTGCACAGCCTGGTGAGCGGTGCATCAATGTGTCTCACTATGGAGTCACCTATGTGTAGGATATAATATGACCCTCTCTGTGCACAGCCTGGTGAATGGTGCACCAGTGTGTCTCACTATGGAGTCAGCTATGAGTAGGGTATACCAGGACCCTTTGCTTGTACAGCCTGGTGAGTGTTGCATCAGTGTGTCTCCCTATGGAGTCACTAATGTGCAGGACATACCATGACTCTCTCCTTACACAGCCTGGTGAGTGGTGCATCAGTGTGTCTCATTATGGAGTTACCTATGTGTAGGATATACCATGACCCTCTCCTTGTACAGCCTGGGGAGTGGTGCATTAGCATGTCTCACTATGGAGTCACCTATGTGTAGGCTATACCATGACCTGTCCTTGTACAGCCTAGTGAGTGGCGCATCAGTGTGTCTCACTATAGAGTCACCTATGTGTAGGATATACCATGACCCACTCCTTACAGAACCTGAGGAGTGGTGCATCAGTGTGCCTCACTATAGAGTCACCTATGTGTAAGATATACCATGACCTGTCCTTGTATAGCCTGGGAGTGCTTCATCAGTGTGTCTCACAATCAGTCACCTATGAGTAGGACATACTATGACTCTCTCCTTGTACAGACTGGTGAGTGGTGCATCAGTGTATCTCACTATGGAGTCACCTATGTGTAGGATATACCATGACCCTCTCCTTGTGCAGCCTGATGAGTGGTGCATCAGTGTGTCTCACAATGGAGTCACCTGTGAGTAGGATATACCATGACCCTGTCCTTGTGCAGCCTGGTGAGTGGTGCATCATTGTGTCTCACTATGGAGTCACCTATGTGTAGGATATACCATGACCTGTCCTTGTACAGCCTAGGAGTGGTGCATTAATGTTATATCACCATGGATTTACCTATGTGTAGGATATGCCATGACTCTCTCATTGTACAGACTGGTGAGTGATGCATCACTCTGTCTTACTATGGAGTCACCTATGAGTAGGATATACCAAGACCCTATCCTTGTATAGCCTGGTGAGTGGTGCATCAGTGTATCTCACTATGGAGTCACCTATGTGTAGGATATACCATGACCCTCTCCTTGTACAACCTGGCGAGTGGTGCATTAGTGTGTCTCACAATGGAGTCACCTGTGAGTAGGATTTACCATGACCCTGTCCTTGTACAGCCTGGTGAGTGGTGCATCAGTGTGTCTCACTATGGAGTCACCTATGTGTAGGACATACCATGACTTGTTCTTGTACAGCCTAGGAGTGGTGCATCAACGTGTCTCTCTATGGATTTACCTATGTGTAGGATATACCATGACTCTCTCATTGTACAGACTGGTGAGTGATGCATCAGTGTGTCTCACTATGGAGTCACCTATGTGTAGGATATACCATGACCCTAACCTTATACAGCCTGGTGAGTGGTGCATCAGTGTGTCTCACTATTGAGTCACCTATGTGTAGGATATACCATGACCCTCTCCTTGCACAGCCTGGTGAGTGGTGCATCAGTGTGTCTCACTCTGGAGTCACCTATGTGTAGGGTATACCTTGACCTGTCCTTGTACAGCCTAGTGAGTGGTGCATCAGTGTGTCTCACTATGGATTTACCTATGTGTATGATATACCATGTCTCTCTCATTGTACTGCCTGGTGAGTGGTACATCAGTGTGTGTCAGTATGGAGTTACCTATGTGTAGGATATACCATGACCTGTCTTTGTACAGCTTGGTGAGTGCTGCATCAGTGTATTTCACTATGTAGTCACCTATGTGTAGGATATACCATGACCTGTCCTTGTACAGCCTGGTGAGTGCTGCATCAGTGTGTCTCACTATCGAGTCAGCTATGTGTAGGATATACCATGACCCTCTCTTTGTACAGCCTGGTGAGTGCTGCATCTGTGTGTCTCACTATGGAGTCACTTGAGTGTAGGATATACCATGACCCTCTCCTTGTACAGCCTGGGGAGTGGTGTATAAGTGTGTCTCACTATAGAGTCACCTATGTGTAGGACATACCATGACCCTCTCCTTAGCCTGGTGAGTGGTGCATCACTGTGCCTCACGATGGAGTCACCTATGTGTAACATATAGCATGACTCTCTCCTTACACAGCCTAGTGAGTGGTGCATCAGTGTGTTTCACTATGGAGTCACTTATGTGAAGGATATATCATGACCTTCTCCTTGAACAGCCTGGTGAGTGGTGAATCAGTGTGTCTCACTATGGAGTCACCTATGAGTAGGATATACCATGACCCTCTCCTTACAGAACCTGGAGAGTGCTGCATCTGTCTGCCTCACTATGGAGTCACCTATGTGTAGGATATACCATGACCTTCTCCTTGAACAGCCTGGTGAGTGATGCATCAGTGTGCCTCACTATGGAGTCAGCTATGTGTAGGATATTCCATGACCCTCTCCATGCATAGCCTGGTTAGTGGTGCATCAGTGTGTCTCACTATCCAATCACCTATGTGTAGGATGTACCATGACCCTCTCCTTGCACAGTCTGGTGAGTGGTGCATCAATGTGTCTCACTATGGAGTCACCTATGTGTAGGATATAATATGACCCTCTCTGTGCACAGCCTGGTGAATGGTGCACCAATGTGTCTCACTATGGAGTCAGCTATGAGTAGGTTATACCAGGACCCTTTGCTTGTACAGCCTGGTGAGTGTTGCATCAGTGTGTCTCCCTATGGAGTCACTAATGTGCAGGACATACCATGACTCTCTCCTTACACAGCCTGGTGAGTGGTGCATCAGTGTGTCTCATTATGGAGTTACCTATTTGTAGGATATACCATGACCCTCTCCTTGTAGAGCCTGGGGAGAGGTGCATTAGCGTGTCTCTCTATGGAGTCACCTATGTGTAGACCATACTATGACTCTCTCTTTACACAGTCTGGTAAGTGATGCATCTCTGTATCACACTATTAAGTCACCTATGTGTAGGACATATCATGGCCCTCTCCTTAGACAGCCTGGTGAGTGGTGCATCATTGGGCCTCAGTATGGAGTCACCTACATGTAGGGTATACCATGATCATCTCCTTGTACAGCCTGGGGTGTGATGCATCAGTGTGTGCCACTCTGGAGTTACCTATGTTTAGGAAATACCATGAACCTCTCCTTGTACAGCCTGGTGAGTGGCACATCAGTGTGTCTCACTATGGAGTCACCTATGTGTAGGATATACCATGACCCTCTCCTTACAGAACCTGAGGAGTGGTGCATCAGTATTCCTCATTATAGAGTCACCTATGTGTAAGACATACCATGACCTGTCCTTGTACAGCCTGGGAGTGCTTCATCAGTGTGTCTCACAATCAGAGTTACCTATGAGTAGGACATACCATGACTCTCTCCTTGTACAGACTAGTGAGTGGTGCATCAGTGTATCTCACTATGCATCACCTATGTGTAGGATATACCATACCCTGTCCTTGTACAGACTAGTGAGAAGTGCATCAGCGTGTCTCACTATGGAGTCACCTATGTGTAAGCTATACTATGACCTGTCCTTGTACAGCCTGGGGAGTGCTTCATCAGTGTGTCTCACAATCAGAGTCGCCTATGAATAGAACATACCATAACCCTCTCCTTGTACAGACTGGTGAGAGGTGCATCAGTGTGTCTCACTGTGGAGTCACCTATGTGTAGGATATACCATGACCCTTTCCTTGTACAGCCTGGTGAGTGGTGCATCAGTGTGTCTCACTATGGCGTCACCTATGTTTGGGATATACCATGACCCTCTCCTTGCACAGCCTGGTTTGGGAGGGTGGCCTGATGGTTAAGGTGTTTGCCTTATAAACACAAGGTGCAGGGTTTGAGTCTCATAAGGGATAACTGGCTAGGCTTAAAATGGCTCGCAAGGGCAGTTAGCCTAGTACTGATCTATGATTAAGTAATCTATGATTAAGTATGGTGAGTGGTACATCAATGTGTCTCACTATGGAGTCACCTATGTGTAGGATATAATATGACCCCCTCTGTGCACAGCCTGGTGAATGGTGCATCCATGTGTCTCACTATGGAGTCAGCTATGAGTAGGATATACCAGGACCCTTTGCATGTACAGCCTGGTGAGTGCTGCATCAGTGTGTCTCCCTATGGAGTCCCTAATGTACAGGACATACCATGACTCTCTCCTTACACAGCCTGGTGAGTGGTGCATCAGTGTGTCTCACTATGGAGTAACCTATGTGTAGGATATACCATGACCCTCTCCTTGTACAGCCTGGGGAGTGGTGCATTAGCATGTCTCACTATGGAGTCACCTATGTGTAGGCTATACCACGACTCTCTCTTTACACAGCCTGGTAAGTGATGCATCACTGTATCTCACTATTAAGTCACCTATGTGTAGGACATATCATGGCCCTCTCCTTACACAGCCTGGTGAGTGGTGCATCAGTGTGCCTCATTATGGAGTCACCTACATATAGAGTATACCACGAGCCTCTCCTTGTACAGCCTGGGGTATGGTGCATCAATGTGTGCCACTCTGGAGTTACCTATGTTTAGGAAATACCATGACCCTCTCCTTATACAGCCTGGTGAGTGGCGCATCAGTGTGTCTCACTATAGAGTCACCTATGTGTAGGATATACCATGACCCACTCCTTACAGAACCTGAGGAGTGGTGCATCAGTGTGCCTCACTATAGAGTCACCTATGTGTAAGATATACCATGACCTGTCCTTGTACAGCCTGGGAGTGCTTCATCAGTGTGTCTCACAATCAGTCACCTATGAGTAGGACATACTATGACTCTCTCCTTGTACAGACTGGTGAGTGGTGCATCAGTGTATCTCACTATGGAGTCACCTATGTGTAAGACATACCATGACCCTCTCCTTGTACAGCCTGGTGAGTGGTGCATCAGTGTGTCTCACAATGGAGTCACCTGTGAGTAGGATATACCATGACCCTGTCCTTGTACAGCCTGGTGAGTGGTGCATCATTGTGTCTCACTATGGAGTCACCTATGTGTAGGATATACCATGACCTGTCCTTGTACAGCCTAGGAGTGGTGCATTAACGTTATCTCACTATGGATTTACCTATGTGTAGGATATACCATGAATCTCTCATTGTACAGACTGGTGAGTGATGCATCACTCTGTCTTACTATGGAGTCACCTATGAGTAGGATATACCAAGACCCTATCCTTGTATAGCCTGGTGAGTGGTGCATCAGTGTATCTCACTATGGAGTCACCTATGTGTAGGATATACCATGACCCTCTCCTTGTACAGCCTGGTGAGTGGTGCATCAGTGTGTCTCACAATGGAGTCACCTGTGAGTAGGATATACCATGACCCTGTCCTTGTACAGCCTGGTGAGTGGTGCATCAGTGTGTCTCACTATGGAGTCACCTATGTGTAGGATATACCATGACCTGTCCTTGTACAGCCTAGGAGTGGTGCATCAACGTGTCTCTCTATGGATTTACCTATGTGTAGGATATACCATGACTCTCTCATTGTACAGACTGGTGAGAGATGCATCAGTGTGTCTCACTATGGAGTCACCTATGTGTAGGATATACCATGACCCTAACCTTATACAGCCTGGTGAGTGGTGCATCAGTGTGTCTCACTATTGAGTCACCTATGTGTAGGATATACCATGACCCTCTCCTTGTACAGCCTGGTGAGTGATGCATCAGTGTGTCTCACTATGGAGTCACCTATGTATAGGATATACCATGACCCTGACCTTGTACAGCCTGGTGAGTGGTGCATCAGTGTGTCTCACTACGGAGTCACCTATGTGTAGGATATACCATGACCTGTCCTTGTACAGCCTAGTGAGTGGTGCATCAGTGTGTCACACTATGGAGTCAGCTATGAGTAGGATCTACCATGACCCTCTCCTTGTACAGCCTGGTGAGTGGTACATCACTGTGTGTCACTATGGAGTCACCTATGTGTATGATATACCATGACCTGTCCTTGTACAGCTTGGTGAGTGCTGCATCAGTGTATCTCACTATGTAGTCACCTATGTGTAGGATATACCATGACCTGTCCTTGTACAGCCTGGTGAGTGGTGCATCAGTGTGTCTCACTGTGGAGTCACCTATGTGCAGAATATACCATGACCCTCTCCTTGTACAGCCTGGTGAGTGCTGCATCTGTGTGTCTCACTATGGAGTTACCTGTGTGTAGGATATACCATGACCCTCTCCTTGTACAGACTGGGAAGTGGTGTATAAGTGTGTTTCACTATAGAGTCACCTATGTGTAGGACATACCATGACCCTCTCCTTAGCCTGGTGAGTGGTGCATCACTGTGTCTCACTATAGAGTCACCTATCTGAAGGATATACCATGATCCTCTCCTTACAGAACATGAGGAGTTGTGCATCAGTGTGCCTCACTATGGAGTCACCTATGTGTAGCATATGCCATGAGTCTCTCCTTACACAGCCTAGTGAGTGGTGCATCAGTGTGTTTCACTATGGAATCACTTATATGAAGGCTATACCATGACCTTCTCCTTGAACAGCCTGGTGAGTGGTGAATCTGTGTTTCTCACTATGGAGTCACCTATGAGTAGGATATACCATGACCCTCTCCTTACAGAACCTGGGGAGTGCTGCATCTGTCTGCCTCACTATAGAGTCACCTATGTGTAGGATATACCATGGCCTTCTCCTTGAACAGCCTGGTGAGTGGTGTATCAGTGTGCCTCACTATGGTGTCAACTATGTGTAGGATATTCCATGACCCTCTCCATGCATAGCCTGGTTAGTGGTGCATCAGTGTCTCTCACTATCCAATCACCTATGTGTAGGATGTACCATGACCTTCTCCTTGCACAGCCTGGTGAGTAGTACATCAATGTGTCTCACTATGGAGTCATCTATGTGTAGGATATAATATGACCCTCTCTGTGCACAGCCTGGTGAATGGTGCACCAATGTGTCTCACTATGGAGTCAGCTATGAGTAGGATATACCAGGACCCTTTGCTTGTACAGCCTGGTGAGTGCTGCATCAGTGTGTCTCATTATGGAGTTACCTATATGTAGGATATACCATGAGCCTCTCCTTGTGCAGCCTGGGGAGTGGTGCATTAGCGTGTCTCACCATGAAGTCACCTATGTGTATGCCATACCATGACTCTCGCCTTACACAGCCTGGTAAGTGATACATCACTGTATCACACTATTAAGTCACCTATGTGTAAGACATATCATGGCCCTCTCCTTACACAGTCTGGTGAGTGGTGCATCAGTGTGCCTCAGTATGGAGTCACCTACATGTAGGGTATACCATGATCCTCTCCTTGTACAGCCTGGGGTGTGGTGCATCAATGTGTGCCACTCTGGAGTTACCTATGTTTAGGAAGTACCATGAACCTTTCCTTGTACAGCCTGGTGAGTGGCGCATCAGTGTCTCTCACTATGGAGTCACCTATGTGTAGGATATGCCATGACCCTGTCCTTACAGAACCTGAGGAGTGGTGCATCAGTGTGCCTCACTATAGAGTCACCTATGTGTAAGACATACCATGACCTGTCCTTGTACAGCCTGGGAGTGCTTCATCAGTGTGTCTCACAATCAGAGTCACCTATGAGTAGGATATACCATTACTCTCTCCTTGTACAGACTAGTGAGTGGTGCATCAGTGTATCTCATTATGGAGTCACCTATGTGTAGGATACACCAAGCCCTGTCCTTGTACAGCCTGGTGAGTAGTGCATCAGCATGTCTCACTATGGAGTCACCTATGAGTAAGATATACCATGACCTGTCCTTGTACAGCCTGGGGAGTGCTTCATCAGTGTGTCTCACAATCAGAGTCAGCTATGAATAGAACATACCATGACTCTCTCCTTGTACAGACTGATGAGTGGTGCATCGGTGTGTCTCACTGTGGAGTCAAGTGTGTCTCACTATGGAGTCACCTATGAGTAGGATATACCATGACCCTCACCTTGTACAACCTGGTGTGTGGTGCATCAGTGTGTCTCCATATGCATTCACCTATAACTAAGACTTTGGAATATGTAGAGTTTCCCTCATGGACTCTTGAGCTGAGGTCAGCATATTTTACACTATGTATTTGGCCTGAGCAGTGTGTGAATTTTGTAGTACGATGTTGTGTAGACCTGACAACCTGCATGTTATTTGTCATAGCTTTGTGTTGAGAGCTTTGCTTACAATAATGTTCTATATATACATCTCTCGCACTTTGTGTCCATTTATTTAGGCAGTAGGTGGTTTTCAGTAAACATGAGACATTTGCTATATCACCTCTAGATGCCCCTGTCAAACAAACTGGCTACAGAGATGGCTGGATAGTGCACATTCCAGGTACTTAGTAATGTGAGCTAAAAAGGAGGGTAGCACCTATAAAGGTTGTAGGTATTCCTAGTGGTGCTATGAAGACAGTGCTGGTCTGAAAGCACCTGCATTTGGTTAGGGTTCACCTGACCTCTGCTTCTTCTCTTACCAGCAACAAAAGAGTAGCACTGGTCCAAAGCTGCTTTCTGAGAAGTAGTGACCCAAATGTTGTGGCTTTAGTACACTTGCTATACTCTTCTCTTGGTAGACAGCCTGGATAGAATCTGCAGCACCTGGATACAACAGACAGCCAAGTTATACAAAGGCCCTGAAGAGGTTTTCACTAAAACTACAACTAGACCACTCAGTGAAGTCCTATATACAATTCCTGATCAGAGAGCAGCAGGAATTTATAGTCTCAACATGAGCAAAGCAGTAGCATTAATTCCAAGATGACTCTTAAAAAGCGAGTTTAAGGATTTCTTGTGATCGGCAATCTTTGGGAAGCCTAGGATATAATTTCCCTTTGCTCTCCCTCTCACTAGTAGATAAGCTGAGAATGGGAGGAGCTTCTAAAGTCATATATTCAGGCAGTGTGGACAATTCAAAAGCCAACAAGTTTAAAAGCATAAAAGGGACTGGTGGACTGCCATGGGTGGGAAAAATACAGTGCAGTGACCCACCAGTACTACCCTCACAGCACTTGCAGCTAATTAAAATGCAGCTTAATATGCTAAATAAGAAAAGTGGAAATGATTTTTTATAACTGACCATAGCCAAGAAAAAAACTTTAAGATAAACAACATTTTAAATAAAGCAAATTATAATATAATAGAAAAATAAAAAAATGTAATTATCCAAACCTTAAATGAAGAAATGTGTTCATAGGTTCATAAGTATATACAATGCTAACAACCACCAGTGTCTTTATAAGCCTAGCCATGCAGCCCAACCCAATTCAGTCACAGTGTATTGTGGGCATTTATTAGGAGGGGGTATGTTCTGAAGGTTATCTGATGAGAGGGCGTTGTTAGTTTGGCTATCGTTCCTGTCTTACTCTGTCTATCAGACAGATAGAGGCCAGATCTGGGCGAATTTCCAATTTCTTATCCATTGGTCAAGGTTAAGCTTAAATAGGGTTAGGGATGGGCTCTTTTTAACAAGGATAGGGAGCCTGCTCCTGAGCATGGAGATCCTCTCAGACATGCATATCTGGCTCACCAATATGCCCTATTTATGTCACAAGCAAAATCTGAATCCTTAGATCTAGTGGTGTTGATGCTATTTGATCAAAAGATTCAAAGAAACGTTATTGTCATTTAGGAAACACAAGTGCTAATTAAACAAAATTTTGAGTGTCAGCTCTTTTACAGGAAAAAAACAAATGCAAAAAGACAAGACATGATAGGTATTAAAGAAAAAAAATAACTATATTACAAAAAGTTTAAGTCTAGGTAGCTAACACACTTGCTTTTATACTATTTATATTCACTGGACAACACTGAATAGTAGATGATTAACACATGAAAAGTGCACTGTATACAGAGGTGAGATTGAATGATATTGCACATAAAGAAGTGATTGGAATTGTTTGTGCTGCAAATGTGTAAAAGGTCCATCAGAGTTGGATCCAAGGATGTCTTGTATGCAAGACCTGGTGGAACACTGGCATTCAATCATAACTGCCAAAGCAGTTCACAATATTCAAGCAATGTCTCCCACTGCCTGCCACATGGATTAGGGTCAATCTGCTCCAATATCCAAAAAGAAAACCTACTGTGTTCACAGTTTAAAGAATTCCTGTATAGAGTGTTTGTTTCAACCTTTTTATTCATCTCATAAAAGTGCTCATATAGCCTGGCTTTTAAAGCTATCTCAGTGTTCCCTACATAGTAGGAAAAACAAAATTGGCAATAACAGTTCCTCTAAGGGGGTAGTTTATGTATTTGCCATTTGTTTACCGGGAAAGTCCGACTGGAACATAGCCCATTTTCTTTGGATGCCCGGGAAGAAATGTTCCAGATGCATGTCTCTGGAATGTGGAAGGAAACTGGAGCACCAGGAGGAAACCCACATGAATGCAGGGAGGACATGCAGACTCCACACAGAAGACACCCCACCTGAGAATCAAACCAGAGAACCTCTTGCTGTGGGGTGACAGTGCTATCCACTGCACCACTGCACCGCCATTAATCTAGCTTATTGCCAATTCTGATCAACTGTCTTTAACCCCGGCTTTAAAACTGAAGGTAGTCCAGCTCTAATTAACTCTAATTAACTAAATTCATATGTTCACAAATGAGAGAGACCTAGTGATTGTTTTAAGTGTATGTTAATTATAAAGGAAAGTTTTTCATCCACCATTGATTTAAGTATAAAAGCTGTGTTTTGTAATATTTATATAATATATTTTAAACAATACATATATATATATATATATATATATATATATATATATATATATATATATATATATATATATATGGATTCACTTCAGAAGCTCAAAATACTGAAATCTCGAATTTCAGTATCTCAAGCCCAAGAAGTGGAATCCACAAAACAACGAAAACAAAAAAACGCGAAATTCAAAACCTCGAATGACGGAAGTTTCGAATTTTGCAGTTTTATTACACACACACACACCATCCACCACACAAACACACACAATCATTCTACTACATGAAAGCAGGGGGGCAAGCCCCCCTGCACCCCCACATCCCCCCTACTTAAATAATCTCACTCCGAGGTTGCACTACATACAAACACACACAAAACACCACCACACAAGCTACTTCCTCTTCACACACACATCACAACAACACAACACACTGACACACACCACAGCCCCTACCCAAACCCCTTAACACACACACACACACACACACACACACACACACACACACACACACACACACACACACACACACACACACACACACAGACACACACATATCACAGCAACAAAACACACTGACACACACCACAGCCCCTACCCAAACCCCTTAATACACACACACACTTACCTGAATACATAACCATAGTAGAACTTTAGAAGCGAGAAATTTAAAACCTCCAGTATTTGAGGTTTTGAATTTCGCGCTTCTCAATTTTCGCTATTATGTGGATTCGGCTTCTTTGGCTCGAAATACTGAAATTCGAGATTTCAGTATTTCAAGCTTCTGAACAGAACATATATATATATATATATATATATATATATATATATATATATATATATATATATGTCTACTTTAAAACATTGAAATCTCATAACATTGAAATTCATAACGTTGAAACCATAACATCAAAAATTAAAAACACTGAAATCCCAAAACAATGAAACTTCACAACACTGAAACTTAGCGTCATAACATTGAAAACTACATCACACATGTAAATAACATCCCCTCCACCCATAACAACGCCTAACTAACAAACACACTTTCTACTACATTTCTGCAGTAAGCAAGCTCCCCTGCACACTCCCCCCCACACATCCCCATAAATTAAATATGTTAACTCCAACATCGCACTATAGAGGAAAAAAGTTAATTTTCTAAACTCAGTGTATGGTGGTCGCAATGCAGTGAGGTTAGGCAATTCACTTTTTTCCACTGTAGTGCGATCTTGGAATGGTATATTTAATTTACTGGGGGGTGTGGGGGCAGAGCCCCCCACATGGGGTGCAGGGGGGGGCTTGCCCCTCTGCAGAAATGTAGTAGAAAGTGAGTTTGTTAGGTGTTGTCATAGGTGGAGGGGATGTTATTTACATGTGCGTTGTAGTTTTCAGTGTTATGAAGCACACTTTCAATGTTCTGAGTTTTCATTGTTTTGGGATTTCCATGTTTTGGTCTCAATGTTTTGAATTTCAACATTATGAAATTACAGTGTTTTGAAGTAGACCCATATATATCTATCAATACACACATATATATATATATATATATATATATATATAGGTCTACGTTGTTAAATCGAAAGTACAGTTCATCGAACCGTATTTTGTCAAACTCATTTCTGCGAAAGTGCATTCCATCGAAAATGCACTTTTGCAGAATAAACAAATAAAAACTAAATAAAAAACAAAAAAAACCCACTACACAGTATTATGCAGGGGGGGCTTGCCCCCCTGCACCCCCACACCCCCCTACTTTAATATTCTCACTCCAAGATCACACTACAGTGGGGAAAAGGGAATATTCCCTTATCCCCACTGTACTACGATCTCATCAAGAGTTTCCTTAGTTATACATAAACAGTATACATTGATGTACAACTAATGGTACATGCAAACGGCATGTTTTTTTTTTTTTTTTCTTTAGCGAAAGTGCATTTTCGACAAAATACACTTTTGCTAAAGTAATTTCAACAAAGTACGGTTCAATGAATATATATATATATATATATATATATATATATATATGTATGGGTCTATTTCACATGATTGAATGCTAAAATACTGAATTTTATTTGACTGAGACCACATTTTTTTAAAATACTGGGATTGAGTCTCATTATACTGAAATTTTGCAATGCTGAATTTCAAAATACTGAATTTTAAGCCATAGACATGATGTGCATTTCCCTTTACCTGTGACTTGCTTGTGATAAAAAAAACATTACTGTAACTTAAAGTGGCGACTGTCAGAATACTGAATGTAGCGCAGAAAGTAGTGTTGTAGTGTTTCTAAATGTGGGTATGTCTCTACATTTTTATGGGAAGTATCTAAAGTAATATGGTGGACATTTTGTGGGCTCCCAGTAGTAGTGGGAGTGTGTACAGTACTGTAAGGTAAGTAAAAGCTATATGCCCTTTTCCCCACTGTAGTGCTATCCTGGAGTTAGTATATATAGTTGTGGGGACGTGGGGAACGTAGCCCCCCCCACCTACTTTGGTTTTATATCGTCCAGTTTCTGTTGAGAAGGTAAGTAGTTTTTAAGTTTTGGAAAGCGTTAGTCGTTGGTGTTGTAAATGTGCACATCTATAGCTTAAAATTCAGTATTTTGAAATTCAGCATTGTAAGCTTTCAGTATAATGAGACTCAGTCAAATGAGTTTTCAGTGTTTTGAAAATTAGGTATTGTGGTCTCAGTGAAGTGAAATTCAGTATTTTGAGTTTTCAGCCATGTGAAGCAGCTCCCTCTCTCTCTCATATATATATATATATATATATATATATATATATATATATATATATATATAAAACTGGGACCAACCCGGTTAACAAATGTCAAATAAATAAATGAAGTCTTAACTGTGAGACGAAAGTACTTAATAATAAACTAAGATTTAAAATCTAAGATTTAATTAGAGGTGTAATTTTCTGCATAAGGCATGGTTGCCATTCCCAAGGCTTTCTTGTTAGGTTACCAGTCACTTATTTCAACCAAATTTTCTTAAATACACTTAACAGTCTGGTCCCACTGAGAACTAAAAGAGTTACATTGATACCTGCATCTTGGGTAACAAAGTGCACCAAGTAACTCTTAATAAAAAGTGATCGTGTATGGAAAACATGGAAAAAACTCATTCATCCCTGTAAGACTACAGATATCACTGAAATCCACTAAAAATATATACTTAATGACAAGACAGCATATTTTGAAAACCTCCAAAACACAAATAAAAATGATCCTAAACTCTTGTGGTTGTCCATAAAGCAATTACTTACACCAGGGCAAACCTTGACCAGCCTCCTAACAACAAATAGCCCAGATAGTATAAGAACATAATTCAACTCCCACTTTATAAACTTAATGCTGTCTCTCACCATACAGAATGCCTCCACAACTCTCACTATCACAGAACCCCAAACAAACAATACATAGTTCATATTCAACACAACCCCACCACAATAACAAAATACTTAAACAACTGAAATCTACCACAACTGCTGCTTGAAAATTGTGACCAAAGTATCTAAAAATAGCAATAGAACAACACCACAACCCCATTCCCCATCTCCATTCTTAGCACTAGATCAGGTAAAGAACACAGTGTACCTGTTATTTGGAAAATGTCATACATCACACCTCTCCATAAAGGTGGCAACTCTACTGACCTAACCAACTACTGACCAGTTGCCATTCTCCCACCATTATCTAAGATCCTAGAAAATATATATACTCCCAAACAATCGAATACCTCACAATGATCAGAACCTATTCTCTCCTACTCAACACCTTGTCTGACCTTTTCACAGTGGTATCTGCCCCCTCAAAGTTACCAACACTATCAAGGAACTCAGAAACAATAGCAGACTAGACTTAACTGTCTTTCTTTAGCTCTCAAAAGCATTTGTTACAGTTGCACACCTAAACCGACTTCATGATCTTACTTCCCCTACATGTCAGTGTTCTAACACTATCCTGGCTTCACATCTACCTGTCTAATAGGAAACACACTGCTAAATGGCAACATGAGTAAGTACTGCAGTCTCCTACCAACCTCAGTTAGAATTTCCCAGGGATCAATGCTAGGATCCCTTCTCTTTAATATCTTTATTAACAATCTACTGTCTGCCTCCACACAATCAACTATAGTACAATATGCAGTTGATGGTACACTCATCTGTTCTGCTCAGACTCTATCCTCCAAGAAAAACATCACCCATCAAACGTTTTTATCCATTGTATCCTGGTTAGATATCTCAGCCCCACTCATAAACCCCAAACGAAAAAATAATGTTATTTACCCTTAAAAACTACCCAGAACATTTACTCCATATTATATTGTCTAGTAACACAAAAATAAAATGTGTCTCTCAAACCAAACTCCATGGAATATTTATAGATGATCATCTCAAATATGATCACTATCTCCTGCAAGTCATCCAAAAAAATATAATAAACTGGAAACTAGGCTCCCACTATAGGCTGAAACATTTTCTTACTGACCACTCCAGAATCAATACCAAATACTGAAATAAATAGGACATGCTGGAGGGACAGATTCATAAACCAGAGGCTCCCTTAACTCTGGAATAAAATCCCAGTCCAGGTTAGGCAGAGTCCCTCATTGACTCTCTTCAAGAGGAATCTTGATGAGTGGATGGGAGATCGTAGGTTTACCCCGGGTATCACTTCTGTGTCACTGTTAAACAGAAGCACAGTATACTAACCTCGAAAAAGGGCATAGCAAAATTAATTTAAAATGGGTGGCGAAAGCCAAACATACTCTGGCTAGGCTTATAAATGCCCTAGGGCAGATAGCCTAGTATGAACCTATGAACCTATGAAAAACATACCTGCTACCATCCCTATCTTTACTCATCTCAACTCCACACTAAAAAGCAAACTAGAAACAGCCTACAATAGAATTGTCAAATTTGCTTAAAATACCCCCCTCAAAAGCTTCATTATTGCATGCTCCTAAAAGATTTTAGCTGCCTTGAACTTCCACATTACTTTAACTGCTCACAACTCATGATAGCCCTCAAACTAACATACTGCCTGAAAAATGTCCATCTCTGCAAGTCCATTGTAACCATATGGTAGTTCCAGAACCTTCCGATCCAGTAAAATAACACTGCTTTCTGTTACAAAATCAAATAATTCTGCCAGTGATTCATTCACTTTACTCTTATCATGTAACAAAAATCTGAAACTCTATGCCCTTAGAACTAAGACAAACAGACAAACTAAAATAATTTAAAGCTTTGCTAAAAATAAATGCTTATTAGACAACTGGCTATGCTACTGCAGTGCTATAAGCATATAAACACTGCTCATAATCACTTTTCCCTTTCATATAAGGTTAACATCCTTCTTCAGAATCATATAGTCCATCTTTTCCCACCATCTCTATCTGATCTAACATCTCTGTACCTCTGTCTCATGTTCCACTGCACGCTAATATTCTTTATAGACCATACATACTGACATCTAAAACATCCACTGCCTGTACAATTTCTAACCTACTTACTTTACTGCTGAAAAACTCATATTTTACAGCTGTTAAATGACATCATATTATAACAACTTCTAGTGTATGTATAACATCTCTACTGTGTTTAATCAAGAACACCAAACAAAACAGGCATACCAAAGATACTTGCCAAATATGAGATTCTTGCTAAAAGGATAGAATTAATCAAATCCATTTTTAAGGGCAATCAAAAGTTTTACAAAATCTACATGCATCATTCATCCTTTCGGGTTTTTCTTTCCATAGCTGTAATTATTTTCCTGCTTTTTCCAAAACAAATTCTAAGTACTTTTTTATCTGTTAAGTTAAACTTATCACCTCCCAACATACCATCAAAACCCAATCCTTGGCTTTTCTCTTTAATTATTCTTAAACTATTACATTTAAATAATCTTGCAAAATCTTTACTGTTCTACTCATATCAAAACCATTTTTACAGTAATTATAATATGATCTGCATAAGGTAACAAAATTAGTACAACTACCCCTTTATTAGCTATCAAACTCTTTTCCATATCTTTATTTATCAGTGTGGATATCACATTGATTACTAGAGAAAATATTATGCTACTCAAGGGACATTGTTGTCTTATCCCCTTCTGAAACATTATTTCCTTTCTCAATCAAGCATTAACCAAAGCCCTTACTATATTAAATTTATATGCTGTCATACGTACCCTTATAATTTTGTTTCCTTTATTATATTATTTCAATATTTCCAGTAACACATTATTCTGAATAGAATCATATGTTTTGCTTACATCACCTACCATATTTCTAATTTGATTATTTCTGTATAATACATCATCTGTTAATCCTGAATAAGTAAAAGCAGGTCCTGCATACTTTTTTCTTTTATACCATATATGTTTTTATTTATAACTTTCTTTATTTTGTGTTCCATTGTTCTCTGTAAGATCTTCATAAATATTTTATAGTCTGTATTGTGCAAATCTGCTGGTCTCCAATTAATAATTTCTTCTTTACAACATTTTCCATATAATTGTATTACTCTACTACATTGCTCTTTATGTGTAAATCCCTTATTTAACCATTAATTTAAGACAATTAAAAATATCCTTTTTGTGACATTGTCATATTTTTATACGTTATGCATTCTATACCATGCAGACCAGCTGCTGACTGCAAGTTAACTAGCTTTAATACATTTCCTAATTCCTCCATTGCAATATTTTCTCAATTTCCTTACAATCTTGCTCTAAGAAAGAAATGACTTTGCATTCCTTATGAATGTGTATGTTTTGTCCTTTACATACTTTTTCTATTTAATTTCCTACTATTCTCACAAGTTTATCCTGTGTATTATACATTATATCATTTATATCCTTCATGTGCCTCACTGTACGAGTATTTTCCTTAACAATATTATTCAAATAAGGCACAATTTTTTCTTTTTTCTATACAAAAATATATCTTCTTATATAATGAATGCTTTATTTTGACTTTATTCTGATTCTAAACTTCTTGTTCTTTAACAAAATAAACCCCCTTCATCATTCCCTTCCAGACTATCACACTTCCCATTACTTAATGTTGTCTGCATATTTTTACTTCCCTTTTTTTTCTTGTTCAAATTGCATATAACATTTTTATACTTTTGTTTAAAACACAGCCGTTACTCTGACCCATTCTTATAAAAGACTATCAACTCTGCATGACATCTCCACAGTTCTATAATGTTTTCTTTTACTCTTGCTTCCCATTTAACTTAATTTATTCTTTAATCCCTTTACCTGTTTTAAATGCTCATCATTCACTTTTAAATGAATCTGAATAGCTCCATAGTCTGAAAAACCTGTTGTCAAAACACTTTCTTCTAATATTAGTAAGGCTGAAGAAAATAGAAAATAATCTATTTCCATTCTATGTTCACTTCTACTGTAAATCCATCTGCTGTTATCCCAAATTCTCAGTTGCCCACATTTTATAATGTCGAATATTTTTTAATGTCATAATCATTTTTCCTCTGACATCATAAGTTTCAGTTTAAATCACCTATCACAATTATCTACATATTTATAGGAACATATTGAATTTAATTTTTGAACATGTCTTCTTTCTAGTGTGTTGTCACATAAGGGTAAATTGCAACAATTCTCAAAACCTGATCATTCCATCTTATATCAGTAATGGTATTTCTACCCAATATAACCAAAATAGTATCTAAAACCTGTATTATATCCTTGTACAAAATAACTATACCTGAGCAAGTCTCCTTCCCTAAATTCCAAATCACATTATTTTCCCACCATATTTTGGTTTACATATTTCTTCTTTAGTTAAAAATCTAGAATCCTCCAGAATAAAAAATATCACTATCCTGTTGTTTACACCATTCAATGATGGTTATCCTTTCCAAACTTTTTTACCAACTAGTTTATTCGCAGCATTTTACAAGTAGTAATATCTTATTTATGTCATCCCTTACCTTTCTGTTTTTCTTTACTATGACCTTCTGTCATTTTTTTCTTTCTCTTTCCAGTACACTTTTCCAATAGAACTTATTTTTTGTTTAACTATATTCCATTTTGTGTCTTCCATATCACTAATATCTGAGCCTTCTTCTAATACTGTTTTTTTCCATTATCAACTTATTCTTGCTTCTCTTGAAATATCTGTCTATATTAAATCTATTTGTGTATCTATAACATCTGATTCTGCTTCAAAGTGTCTACTGACTTGCCTATGAACAGACTGTGTATCCATATTCTCTGACTCTTATCTCTTCACATTCCAAACCTAAATGTCCTGTCTTTTTACATTTATAGCATTTTAACTGACACGTCTTCATATCATGCCCTGTCTCTCCCTGTATATATATATATATATATATATATATATATATATATATATTTTTTTTTTTTTTTTTTCACAATTGTTAAACAGATGATCAGATTTATTACAAACAAAACAAGTTTTTGGTTGACCTAAATATGTCACCATACTTTTGTCCCCCTCCATATTCATAATATTAGGAATATGTCCAGTTGTTTTCATTTTTAGCATTCAATATCACAAGACAGTCCCACACCCCAGCTCATAAACCTCTTTTATGATATACTTTTGAAATTTCTAATACATATTTGCATATGTTTAATAAATGTTCTTCTAAAGTCTCTTTGTCTAGTTTATTTCTAAATTGTATATGAATTTTTTTCTTGTTTCTGTGAAAAATATACTGATTCCAATGGAAATGGTCTTTCTTTTTTCATATTTTTGAATACATTTCCTTGATCAAGTGTCCAGATTCAAAAATAAACTTACAGTAAGTTTTTTTTATTTATATGTAAAAAAGTGCCTATCTAATTTGCTTTAGTTCCAGGAGGTGTAATTATTTCTAATTTGCTTTAGTTCCAGGAGGTGTAATTATTTAACCCCATATGTTGTATCTGTCCATTTCAGTATCTAATTTGCTTTAATTCCAGGAGGTGTAATTATTTAATCCCAAACGTTGTATCTGTCCATTTCAGTATCTAATTTGCATTAGTTCCAGGAGGTGTAATTATTTAATCCCTACTTTGAATCTGTCCATTTCAGTATCTAATTTGCTTTAGTTCCAGGAGGTGTAATTATTTAATACCATACGTTGTTCCAATTTGCTTTAGTTCCAGGAGGTGTAATTATTTAATCCCATACATTGTTCTAATTTTCTTTAGTTACAGGAGGTGTAATTATTTAATCCCATACATTGTATCTGTCCATTTCAGTATCTAATTTGCTTTAGATCCAGGAGGTGTAATTATTTAATCCCATACATTGTTCTAATTTGCTTTAGTTCCAGGAGGTGTAATTATTTAATCCCATATGTTGTTCTAATTTGCTTTATTTCCAGGAGGTGTAATTATTTAATCCCATATGTTGTTCTAATTTGCTTTAGTTCCAGGAGGTGTAATTATTTAATCCCATACGTTGTTCTAATTTGCTTTAGTTCCAGGAGGTGTAATTTAATACCATACATTGTTCTAATTTGCTTTAGTTCCAGGAGGTGTAATTATTTAATCCCATACGTTGTTCTAATTTGCTTTAGTTCCAGGAGGTGTAATTATTTAATCCCATACGTTGTTCTAATTTGCTTTAGTTTCAGGAGATGTAATTATTTAATCCCATACATTGTATCTGTCCATTTCAGTATCTAATTTGCTTTAGTTCCAGGAGGTGTAATTATTTAATCCCATACGTTGTTCTAATTTGCTTTAGTTCCAGGAGGTGTAATTATTTAATCCCATACGTTGTTCTAATTTGCTTTAGTTCCAGGAGGTGTAATTATTTAATCCCATACATTGTATCTGTAAATTTCAGTATCTTATTTGCTTTAGTTCCAGGAGGTGTAATTATTTAATCCCATATGTTATATCTGTCCATTTCAGTATCTAATTTGCTTTAGTTCCAGGAGGTGTAATTGTTTAATCCGATACATTGTATCTGTCCATTTAAGTATCTAATTTGCTTTAGTTCCAGGAGGTGTAATTATTTAACCCCATACGTTGTATCTGTCCATTTCAGTATCTAATTTGCTTTAGTTACAGGAGGTGTAATTATTTAATCCCATACATTGTATCTGTCCATTTCAGTATCTAATTTGCTTTAGTTCCAGGAGGTGCCATTATTTAATCCCATACGTTGTTCTAATTTGCTTTAGTTCCAGGAGGTGTAATTATTTAATCCCATACATTGTATCTGTCCATTTCAGTATCTTATTTGCTTTAGTTCCAGGAGGTGTAATTATTTAATCCCATATGTTATATCTGTCCATTTCAGTATCTAATTTGCTTTAGTTCCAGGAGGTGTAATTGTTTAATCCGATACATTGTATCTGTCCATTTAAGTATCTAATTTGCTTTAGTTCCAGGAGGTGTAATTATTTAACCCCATACGTTGTATCTGTCCATTTCAGTATCTAATTTGCTTTAGTTACAGGAGGTGTAATTATTTAATCCCATACATTGTATCTGTCCATTTCAGTATCTAATTTGCTTTAGTTCCAGGAGGTGCCATTATTTAATCCCATACGTTGTTCTAATTTGCTTTAGTTCCAGGAGGTGTAATTATTTAATCCCATACGTTGTATCTGTCCATTTCAAAATCGTCTTTTTTCTATTTTTACTTTGAACAACTTTTTTTTTAATCATAGAATTTTTCTTCTCTTCTTTTTCTTTCTGCAATCTTATCTTCACCATTTCTGCATACAACTTTTTCACTGTAGAGTCTACTTGCAGACCATCCTCTTGTTGTATTCAACCCATAATTTCACCCCAGGAAATGTCTTTATTGCTTTCTAGATCACTCACATCTGCCAAATCCATATGTAAACTATCCTGCAACCCTCCTGACTGGAGCATTGTCAAAGCACACGCGTGTGCTGAATCCTCTTCCCCAAAGAGGGTCTGCTGGAAAAAAATCTTCAGAATCCGTGACTGGTATAGCCTTCTTTTTTCTTTCCCCGCCACATGAAACTCCTGCAATGGCTTGACTGCCTTCACATCATCACCACTTACTAAACTGTCTTTTAAAGGCTCGCCCACCATTACCCCGTCCCTTGGATTCTCAGCTATATTTATATCTTCACTCATCTTCTTTTCTCCATCTAAACAGAGCACTTCACTTCTTTCGTATGAATCTACCTTTTTTTGCATTCTGAAATGACTCCATACCTTCTTTTGGTTTCCCAAGCTGCCTCCATGCTTGAAGCAGAAACCAGAAGTATAACAACAATTAGTGCCCTGTAAGGAAAAGTGTGGGGGAAGCTCCCTGCTACCCTGGCCAAATTGCTCCTAGTAGTATGAATACCACCTTGTATCGCTAGTGAAAAATGTTCATAGCCTAGTGGGACTAACCCAATCAACAAAGGATAAATAAAAATAGTTTGTATCTGTAATAACTGTGGAGCTTTTCTCCCGGCCTTTGCTGAAAATGGGATCAACCCTAGTCTGACTTTCCAAGTAAATAAATAAATATATATATATATATAATATGGGTCTACTTCAAATTATCGAATGCTTTCTTTGTCAAATCCCATTTCATATAATCCACTTTTTCAAATCTCATTATATCAAACTCCCAGAACTACAAAAACAAAACCCCAGGAAAGGAACCATTTGGCTACCATGGTGAACGTTGCCCTTCCTCTACTGTAGTGTGACTTCAGAGTTGGTATATTTAGCTATATATATATTTTTTCTTTTCACAATTGTTAAACAGATGATCAGATTTATTACAAACAAAACAAGTTTTTGGTTGACCTAAATATGTCACCATACTTTTGTCCCCCTCCATATTCATAATATTAGGAATATGTCCAGTTATTTTCATTTATAGCATTCAATATCACAAGACAGTCCCACACCCCAGCTCATAAACCTCTTTTATGATATACTTTTGAAATTTCTAATACATATTTGCATATGTTTAATAAATGTTCTTCTAAAGTCTCTTTGTCTAGTTTATTTCTAAATTGTATATGAATTTTTTTCTTGTTTCTGTGAAAAATATACTGATTCCAATGGAAATGGTCTTTCTTTTTTCATATTTTTGAATACATTTCCTTGATCAAGTGTCCAGATTCAAAAATAAACTTACAGTAAGTTTTTTTTATTTATATGTAAAAAAGTGCCTATCTAATTTGCTTTAGTTCCAGGAGGTGTAATTATTTCTAATTTGCTTTAGTTCCAGGAGGTGTAATTATTTAATCCCAAACGTTGTATCTGTCCATTTCAGTATCTAATTTGCTTTAGTTCCAGGAGGTGTAATTATTTAATCCCTACTTTGAATCTGTCCATTTCAGTATCTAATTTGTTTTAGTTCCAGGAGGTGTAATTATTTAATACCATACGTTGTTCCAATTTGCTTTAGTTCCAGGAGGTGTAATTATTTAATTCCATACATTGTTCTAATTTGCTTTAGTTACAGGAGGTGTAATTATTTAATCCCATACATTGTATCTGTCCATTTCAGTATCTAATTTGCTTTAGATCCAGGAGGTGTAATTATTTAATCCCATACATTGTTCTAATTTGCTTTAGTTCCAGGAGGTGTAATTATTTAATCCCATATGTTTTTCTAATTTGCTTTAGTTCCAGGAGGTGTAATTATTTAATCCCATACGTTGTTCTAATTTGCTTTAGTTCAAGAAGGTGTAATTATTTAATCCCATACATTGTTCTAATTTGCTTTAGTTCCAGGAGGTGTAATTATTTAATCCCATGCGTTGTTCTAATTTGCTTTAGTTTCAGGAGGTGTAATTTAATACCATACATTGTTCTAATTTGCTTTAGTTCCAGGAGGTGTAATTATTTAATCCCATACGTTGTTCTAATTTGCTTTAGTTTCAGGAGATGTAATTATTTAATCCCATACATTGTATCTGTCCATTTCAGTATCTAATTTGCTTTAGTTCCAGGAGGTGTAATTATTTAATCCCATATGTTGTTCTAATTTGCTTTAGTTCCAGGAGGTGTAATTATTTAATCCCATACGTTGTTCTAATTTGCTTTAGTTCCAGGAGGTGTAATTATTTAATCCCATACATTGTATCTGTCCATTTCAGTATCTTATTTGCTTTAGTTCCAGGAGGTGTAATTATTTAATCCCATATGTTATATCTGTCCATTTCAGTATCTAATTTGCTTTAGTTCCAGGAGGTGTAATTGTTTAATCCGATACATTGTATCTGTCCATTTAAGTATCTAATTTGCTTTAGTTCCAGGAGGTGTAATTATTTAACCCCATACGTTGTATCTGTCCATTTCAGTATCTAATTTGCTTTAGTTACAGGAGGTGTAATTATTTAATCCCATACATTGTATCTGTCCATTTCAGTATCTAATTTGCTTTAGTTCCAGGAGGTGCCATTATTTAATCCCATACGTTGTTCTAATTTGCTTTAGTTCCAGGAGGTGTAATTCTTTAATCCCATACGTTGTATCTGTCCATTTCAAAATCGTCTTTTTTCTATTTTTACTTTGAACAACTTTTTTTTTAATCATAGAATTTTCTTCTCTTCTTTTTCTTTCTGCAATCTTATCTTCACCATTTCTGCATACAACGTTTTCACTGTAGAGTCTACTTGCAGACCATCCTCTTGTTGTATTCAACCCATAATTTCACCCCAGGAAATGTCTTTATTGCTTTCTAGATCACTCACATCTGCCAAATCCATATGTAAACTATCCTGCAACCCTCCTGACTGGAGCATTGTCAAAGCACACACGTGTGCTGAATCCTCTTCCCCAAAGAGGGTCTGCTGGAAAAAAATCTTCAGAATCCGTGACTGGTATAGCCTTCTTTTTTCTTTCCCCACCACATGAAACTCCTGCAATGGCTTGACTGCCTTCACATCATCACCACTTACTAAACTGTCCTTTAAAGGCTCGCCCACCATTACCTCGTCCCTTGGATTCTCAGCTATATTTATATCTTCACTCATCTTCTTTTCTCCATCTAAACAGAGCACTTCACTTCTTTCATATGAATCTACCTTTTTTTGCATTCTGAAATGACTCCATACCTTCTTTTGTTTTCCCCAAGCTGCCTCCATGCTTGAAGCAGAAACCAGAAGTATAACAACAATTAGTTCCCCTGTAAGGAAAAGTGTGGGGGAAGCTCCCTGCTACCCTGGCCAAATTGCTCCTAGTAGTATGAATACCACCTTGTATCGCTAGTGAAAAATGTTCATAGCCTAGTGGGACTAACCCAATCAACAAAGGATAAATAAAAATAGTTTGTATCTGTAATAACTGTGGAGCTTTTCTCCCCGGGCCTTTGCTGAAAATGGGATCAACCCTAGTCTGACTTTCCAAGTAAATAAATAAATATATATATATATATATATATAATATGGGTCTACTTCAAATTATCGAATGCTTTCTTTGTCAAATCCCATTTCATATAATCCACTTTTTCAAATCTCATTATATCAAACTCCCAGAACTACAAAAACAAAACCCCAGGAAAGGAACCATTTGGCTACCATGGTGAACGTTGCCCTTCCTCTACTGTAGTGTGACTTCAGAGTTGGTATATTTAGCTATATATATATTTTTTTCTTTTCACAATTGTTAAACAGATGATCAGATTTATTACAAACAAAACAAGTTTTTGGTTGACCTAAATATGTCACCATACTTTTGTCCCCCTCCATATTCATAATATTAGGAATATGTCCAGTTGTTTTCATTTATAGCATTCAATATCACAAGACAGTCCCACACCCCAGCTCATAAACCTCTTTTATGATATACTTTTGAAATTTCTAATACATATTTGCATATGTTTAATAAATGTTCTTCTAAAGTCTCTTTGTCTAGTTTATTTCTAAATTGTATATGAATTTTTTTCTTGTTTCTGTGAAAAATATACTGATTCCAATGGAAATGGTCTTTCTTTTTTTATATTTTTGAATACATTTCCTTGATCAAGTGTCCAGATTCAAAAATAAACTTACAGTAAGTTTTTTTTATTTATATGTAAAAAAGTGCCTATCTAATTTGCTTTAGTTCCAGGAGGTGTAATTATTTCTAATTTGCTTTAGTTCCAGGAGGTGTAATTATTTAACCCCATACGTTGTATCTGTCCATTTCAGTATCTAATTTGCTTTAATTCCAGGAGGTGTAATTATTTAATCCCAAACGTTGTATCTGTCCATTTCAGTATCTAATTTGCTTTAGTTCCAGGAGGTGTAATTATTTAATCCCTACTTTGAATCTGTCCATTTCAGTATCTAATTTGCTTTAGTTCCAGGAGGTGTAATTATTTAATACCATACGTTGTTCCAATTTGCTTTAGTTCCAGGAGGTGTAATTATTTAATTCCATACATTGTTCTAATTTGCTTTAGTTACAGGAGGTGTAATTATTTAATCCCATACATTGTATCTGTCCATTTCAGTATCTAATTTGCTTTAGATCCAGGAGGTGTAATTATTTAATCCCATACATTGTTCTAATTTGCTTTAGTTCCAGGAGGTGTAATTATTTAATCCCATATGTTGTTCTAATTTGCTTTAGTTCCAGGAGGTGTAATTATTTAATCCCATACGTTGTTCTAATTTGCTTTAGTTCAAGAAGGTGTAATTATTTAATCCCATATGTTGTTCTAATTTGCTTTATTTCCAGGAGGTGTAATTATTTAATCCCATACGTTGTTCTAATTTGCTTTAGTTCCAGGAGGTGTAATTTAATACCATACATTGTTCTAATTTGCTTTAGTTCCAGGAGGTGTAATTATTTAATCCCATACGTTGTTCTAGTTTGCTTTAGTTCCAGGAGGTGTAATTTAATACCATACATTGTTCTAATTTGCTTTAGTTCCAGGAGGTGTAATTATTTAATCCCATACGTTGTTCTAATTTGCTTTAGTTCCAGGAGGTGTAATTATTTAATCCCATACGTTGTTCTAATTTGCTTTAGTTTCAGGAGATGTAATTATTTAATCCCATACATTGTATCTGTCCATTTCAGTATCTAATTTGCTTTAGTTCCAGGAGGTGTAATTATTTAATCCCATATGTTGTTCTAATTTGCTTTAGTTCCAGGAGGTGTAATTATTTAATCCCATACGTTGTTCTAATTTGCTTTAGTTCCAGGAGGTGTAATTATTTAATCCCATACATTGTATCTGTCCATTTCAGTATCTTATTTGCTTTAGTTCCAGGAGGTGTAATTATTTAATCCCATATGTTATATCTGTCCATTTCAGTATCTAATTTGCTTTAGTTCCAGGAGGTGTAATTGTTTAATCCGATACATTGTATCTGTCCATTTAAGTATCTAATTTGCTTTAGTTCCAGGAGGTGTAATTATTTAACCCCATACGTTGTATCTGTCCATTTCAGTATCTAATTTGCTTTAGTTACAGGAGGTGTAATTATTTAATCCCATACATTGTATCTGTCCATTTCAGTATCTAATTTGCTTTAGTTCCAGGAGGTGCCATTATTTAATCCCATACGTTGTTCTAATTTGCTTTATTTCCAGGAGGTGTAATTCTTTAATCCCATACGTTGTATCTGTCCATTTCAAAATCGTCTTTCTTCTATTTTTACTTTGAACAACTTTTTTTTTTAATCATAGAATTTTTCTTCTCTTCTTTTTCTTTCTGCAATCTTATCTTCACCATTTCTGCATACAACGTTTTCACTGTAGAGTCTACTTGCAGACCATCCTCTTGTTGTATTCAACCCATAATTTCACCCCAGGAAATGTCTTTATTGCTTTCTAGATCACTCACATCTGCCAAATCCATATGTAAACTATCCTGCAACCCTCCTGACTGGAGCATTGTCAAAGCACACACGTGTGCTGAATCCTCTTCCCCAAAGAGGGTCTGCTGGAAAAAAATCTTCAGAATCCGTGACTGGTATAGCCTTCTTTTTTCTTTCCCCACCACATGAAACTCCTGCAATGGCTTGACTGCCTTCACATCATCACCACTTACTAAACTGTCCTTTAAAGGCTCGCCCACCATTACCTCGTCCCTTGGATTCTCAGCTATATTTATATCTTCACTCATCTTCTTTTCTCCATCTAAACAGAGCACTTCACTTCTTTCATATGAATCTACCTTTTTTGCATTCTGAAATGACTCCATACCTTCTTTTGTTTTCCCCAAGCTGCCTCCATGCTTGAAGCAGAAACCAGAAGTATAACAACAATTAGTGCCCCTGTAAGGAAAAGTGTGGGGGAAGCTCCCTGCTACCCTGGCCAAATTGCTCCTAGTAGTATGAATACCACCTTGTATCGCTAGTGAAAAATGTTCATAGCCTAGTGGGACTAACCCAATCAACAAAGGATAAATAAAAATAGTTTGTATCTGTAATAACTGTGGAGCTTTTCTCCCCGGGCCTTTGCTGAAAATGGGATCAACCCTAGTCTGACTTTCCAAGTAAATAAATAAATATATATATATATATAATATGGGTCTACTTCAAATTATCGAATGTTTTCTTTGTCAAATCCCATTTCATATAATCCACTTTTTCAAATCTCATTATATCAAACTCCCAGAACTACAAAAACGAAACCCCAGGAAAGGAACCATTTGGCTACCATGGTGAACGTTGCCCTTCCTCTACTGTAGTGTGACTTCAGAGTTGGTATATTTAGCTGTGGGGGGGGGTAAAGCCCCCCCCCCTCACTTGGAGTGTTTTTTTTGTTTTTCTATTTGTTGTTTTATCCTGGTGGTCAAGTGGTTCCTTTCCCGGGGTTTCCTTTTCATAGTTATGGTAGTTCGATATAATGAGATTCGAAGAAGTGGATTCGATGAAATGGGATTCGATAAAGTAAGTATCCAATAATTTGAACTAAATCCATAAATCCATATATGTTTCAAGGATTTCATAGCATTGCATGACTGCCCAAATCAGATTTCTTGGCACCTTGTCATATATTTTCATGTCTTCTCAGTGTCTAAGAATTGCTCTGTTAGACTCTTTCTTCATTTCATTGAACATTGGTTCAGTTCTGCTGCATTCTGACCTGAATCCAAACTGCTCATCTCACTTTGCACTGCTCTGCATACTTATTTATCAATCACTCTCTTTCATACAGGATGACAGGAGTTTAATACCTGTGTATTACCTGTGATTGTGAATATTTCCTTTGTTTGTGTACACTGGTGCTGGAATGATTATTTGCCACTCATCTGGAATATGACTCTTTCTCATACTTCTCAACCTCTTAGAGCAAGAAATCTGGAGAAAGCCATAAATAATAGGGGGACAAATGCCCCAAATTAGGGACAATTTTTAAAGACTGTTCTTACAAATGTAGAAAGTTTATAGAATAACATGATTTACATTAGTATGGATTTTCTGAAGGGTATGAAGTCTGAAACTGAAATGTCTGCCTTTATATTTTGACTTCAGCCCTCAATGATTTGCCAATAATGTGTTAGAAAAGCAAAATTCTATGGGTAACAGGCCAAAAATATGAGGAAAATTCAGGACATTCTGCAAATATCTTTCCAGTTGAGAGGTCCGTCTTACTCGATATCATGATGAGTCCCTTCAGGAGCTTTATCTGCCATAATCTATCCAACGTATTGATCATGTTTAGCCATCCAGGATTCTCTTCAGCACCAGGTATCTCACTGTTCAAAAATCCCTTTTAAGTCACACCTCTTGCACTCCTGGCTCTGTACTTACATCACATAAATGCGTTCCTGCTCTCCTCCAATCCTTCCTACCTTCCTCTCTTCTCAGCTTACTGTCCTTGTACTCCAATACTAAAAACTCCTCAAATATTGCCATACAGAGCCTACTATGTGTAAATTAAGCTTGCTTTGAACAAACCATTGTAAATATATTATTTCTTGTGTGACATATCTTTTGATTGTATAATTACCACTGCACATATTGTTTAATGTGGAGCTTTTCTTCCTGGGCCTCCACTGCAAATAGACCCCATTCCAGTCAGACTTTCCTGGTCAACAAATGTAAAATAAAATAAAAATAAAAAAATGTGATCAGATATGCTGTTGATCATGTGATCAGATGTGCCATTATTTTATCTGACTGTACACTTTCCCTGAATTCATTTTACTTGGTCCAGTTCACACTTCTTCTTCTGGGGTCTCGGGTTTTCTTTATTTAGAAAATTGTTGAAGTGTTACTGTCTTCTCTCACTGATACCATCTGGAATGTTGAGCAGATTGTAGTTGGCATCATTTGTGAATAGTATCTACTGATTATTTCCTTTGTCTTTCTGTCATTTCCTTGCAACGTGCTCGGGCTTCTTCATGCCATGTGCTGCGTCACCTTTAGGAGGCCGGTAAACGGTTTCTGACACCTTCAGCTTTACAATTGTCACTGCTCTGTTAGCATTGTTTTTAGCCATCCAGGATTCCTTCTCAGACTGTTGTGTCTTTTCTATTTCCCCTTCTTTCTGCATCCTTCTTTCTTGTGTTAACTTCTTAGGCGTCTCCATTCCACCATCAGCGTTCATTGTGTACCTTATTTCCAAGCTGGCTTGACCACAGATCTGTTCTATCATCTTCACGCATGCTGTTTTGGGATATTGAAATTCTTTTCCTGTTTCTCACTATTTCAGCTTCTTCCTGAGGTGCTAGAGCATTACCTCACTCTAATCAACTTCCAATTTTCAGCCAAGTCTCTGTTGATCTTAGAGTCTTCCCTAATCATTGCTTGCAGTTGATTGTGGCTAACAGTTGCTTATTCTGGGATGACTTTTTAACTATGGATGACTTTGCAATCTCTGGACTTTCTTCTGAAAATGCATGAATGAAAGCTTGAAGCAAAATCAGTTTACATTTTTCTTGCTAGAAGGAAGTGTACCTTAGTTCCATGCTGTCTACTTTGGTATGGGATCTTGTGACCGCTTCTGTTGGTGAACTATATAGTGGCCATCATTAATCTGTCAGACAAAAGTCCAGAACAGCTTCTCCGTCATTAATCCTGCTGACCGAACCATGTGGACCCAGGCAGTCCTCATTTCCAATTCTATCTGTCTGTCCTGATATGACTATTCTGATCACCAATTGTGTAGAACAACTCATTGTGGTATAGTTAGAAATAATTCTGGATAATTTACTTAATAGAGATATTGATGGAAACACTGCCAAACAAAAAATCTCCAGGGTGCTATATACATGATTCTGTGAAGGTGGTGCTGTATGCCTTTAGCCATGTCTTCTTTTGTTAAATCTCCAGGTTTTCTTTCACCTGGACTGGGTCATCTAGTAAATGTTTTAAGAAGGCTATGAAAGGTAGTGTAGCTATTAAAAAATCATCTTTTAAAACAATGTAAAGTTTGATGGTCTTACCATCTTAACATTAGTATTTGCATCAACCCTCTTTTTCCCCATTTTGTACATTTGGTCGGGCTGTCATATCAATAGTGACCATCAACCAGAGTTAGTGTTCATACCACCAGATGGCTGCCCTTAACATTTCTCATTAAACTCATTCAATAATAAATAAATACTTGTTTTGCCGCTTGAAGTTGTATCTTTATGCTGATTGTCTACTTTTTAAGAATTTTCAGACTCTTAACTGTTTTGACTTTTATTTTTAATGGAGTGTTAATAAATATTTTTTTCAGGCATGCCGTATATGTTGTGCATAGTTTCAAATATGTTTTTATCATTTTAATTTGTTATTACTATTAATTGAGACAAAACTAAAAACTAATAATATTTTCTTTTTTTTGAGAAAATTCTTGTTCTGCTACAAGATTTCAGTTGTGAATTTTTACTGAAAACGTCATCATGTCCAGGAGTTCAGGCTTGAGGAAAACAGGTATTTCTCCTGGCAAGCAGCTACTCCTGGACTGGATACCACTGCTTACAGTGCTGCACGCACGCTCACATGCAAGTTACACACACACACACACACACACACACACACACACACACACACACACACACTTATATATATATATATATATATATATATATATATATATATATATATATATATACATATACACACCCACACCCACACAGACACAGACACAGACACACACACACACACAGATACAATGCACAGAAGCACATATATGTGTTTGTGCGTGTGTGTCTATGTATATATATATATATATATTGACTGCGGTGGTGGTGCTGCGGTAGCGCTGTCGCCTCACAGTAAGATGCTGTCCCGTTCGATTCTCATCTAGAGCATCTTCTGTCTGGAGACATGCATGAATGGGCGTACCTTCATTGAAGGTTGTGCATCAGGGCTGGCAACTCGACATGTAAAAATCTACTGCTAATCATTAGCGGACTGGAGTTCCGCTGTGGCGACCCCTAACTGGGAAAAGCCAAAAGACACAACAACAACAATATATATATATATATATATATATATATATATATGTGTGTGTGTGTGTGTGTGTGTGTGTGTGTGTATAATATAGATAGACATATATATATATATATATATATATATATATATATATATATATATATATATATATATATATATATACAGAGAGATAGATGTAAATGCAGTTCAAAATGTAGACAGTTCAGAATGTAGACCGAGGTAAATGGGTTGTTGTAAGGGGTGGGAGTGTGTTTGTGTAAATGGGTTGGTGGTAGAGTAAAGGTTAATTAAAGGGATAGCTCTTGTGTTGTGCATGTTATTGGTGCATGTTTCTGTGTCTGAGCCTGTTGTGTGTAGTGATAATGTTAAGCAAAATGTATTTATAAGGTAAGTTGCAGGGTTGGATTTACAGTCCAGTTTAGGATTAGCACGAATTAGTAAAGTAGTGCAGGAGGGTGTGTCTAATGTGATGCAAAAACACCGCAGATAGCAAGAGCATCACTCTATGTGGGTGTGGCCTGAAGAGCAACCAAACTTTATAACTGCTCACAATTCAACAGATGGAGAACAATTTGCATAAATAGTTTCTATAATGTCTAGAAAATGTGAAACATTCCTTACACATTTCATGCTGAACTTTATTTGTGTCATCACTGAGTTCTCCCTGCTGATTTCTTTTTTCCCCCACAGGTCTTGGAAACATTGTCCATTTTGTCATATACACAAGCAGCTCTGAGTAAAGGATTCACGTAAGTTTATCTTTTTATTATATGTTACCCATACATGAGCAAAATGAGTAACTTCATTAGTTGTAAATCAGTAAATATACTGCTAACTCAGAATGCTCTGTTCTTTTATTTAATGTCTGTACCTACTCATTAACGGCTCATGCTCTGCAATCTCTGACAGAAAAGGTTTTATCAATTTCTTTCATTTATCACCTTGTTCCTTCCTGAACTCTTAGCACATTGTCACACTCATAAATTTTATCCATGCAAATAAGTACCAGGACTGACTCTTGCTTAGTTTTCACTTGCTCTTTTAGGGCTTTGAATACTTTCAGTTTTTGTCTCAGTACTCTTCCAGCACTGAGTATAACACATCCCATCATGCAGCACTGAGTAGAACACACCCCATCATGCAACACTGAGTATAACACACTCCCATTATGAAGCACAGAGTATAACACACTTTTATCATGGAGCACAAAGTATAACACATGGTCATCATGGATCACAGCATATTCCCAAAACTGTATACAACACTCTTACAATTGATTCCAAACACAAAACATAATACTGCTAGTACAGTGTACAGTACTCCCAGCATGGAGCACAGCATACTAACAAAACTGTATACAACACTCTTAGCTTGGATTCCAAACACAAAGCATAACACTGTTAGTACCTGTGTACAATACTCCCAGCATGGAGCACAGTATACTCCCAAAACCATATGCAACACTCTTAGCATGGATTGCAAACACAAAGCATAACACTGCTAGTACTGTGTACAGTACTCCCAGCATGGAGCACAGCATACTCCCAAAATGTATACAACACTCTTAGTGTGGATTAGAAACACAAAGCATAACACTGTTAGTACTGTGTACAATACTCCCAGCATGGATCACAGCATACCCCCAAAACTTTATACAACACTCTTAGTGTGGATTAGAAACACAAAGCATAACACTGCTAGTATGCTAGTACTGTGTACAATACTCCAAGCATGGAACACAGCATACTCCTAAAACTGTATACAACACTCTTAGCATGGATTACAAATACAAAGCATAACACTGCTAGTACTGTGTACAATACTCCCAGCATAGAACACAGCATACTCCCAAAGCAGTATTGAACACTCTTAGCATGGATTCCAAATACAAAACATAACACTATTAGTACTGTGAGCAATATTCCCAGCATGAAGCACAGCGTACTCCGAAAATCATATACAACACTCTTAGCATGAATTACAAACACAAAACATAGCACTACTAGTACAGTGTACATTACTCCCAGCATGGAGCATAGCATACTCCCAAAACTGTATACAACACTCTTAGCATGGATTACAAACACAAAGCATAACACTGCTGGTACAGTGTACATTACTCCCAGCATAGAACACAGCATACTCCCAAAACTGTATACAACACTCTTAGCATGGATTACAAACACAAAGCATAACACTGCTAGTACTGTGCACAATACTCACAGCATGGAGTGCTATACTCTTGGCTATGACTGCTGCACCCCTAATGCAGAGTGCAGTACTCCCAGAATGGAGTACAACACTCCCAACATTGAAAACACCATAGTTGGAATACAAACTGTAACAATTTAAGCATGAAATACAATGGCCCCAGTACAGAGTACAACACTCCCAGCATGGAGTACAACACTCCCCACACTGAATATAGCACTCTGGACTGGAATATAACACTCTCTATACAATACTGCACTCTCAGCACTGACTTCAGGACTTGTAGAACAGAACAATGCACCTAACATAGACAAAAGCAGTCCTTGTATGGAGAACAGTATTTCTAGCATGGAATTTTCTACTCCCATTCTGAAATAAAACACTTCCAATGTGAAATATAGCAGTCCCGACTCTGAGTTCAGCAATACCAGAGTAGAATGCAACATTCCCAATATGGAATGCCACACTGCCATTACTGAGTACAGTGCTCCCATTGTAGAATCCAGCATTCCCAGTACTGGGTATAACATTTCCAGAAGGGAATATAGCACTGCCAGCATGACGTCCAGCACTCAGCATGAAACACTATTCTGGTTAGCACTTAATAAAATATATTCCGAACACTGAGTACAGTGTGCTCTTTGCAGTGAGGGCAGCATGTAATACAACACTCTCAGCACTGAGCAAAACACACTCCCAGCATGGAGTAAAACATTCCCAGAATGAAGTACAAAACTGCCCCATCACTGTGTACAGTACATTCCCAGCACAAAGTGCAACATTTCCAACATGGAAGACAGTGCTTCCAGGACTACGTGCATCACTTCAAGCTTGGAATAAAGTATTCCTATCATGGAATGCTATACTCTCATTACATATATGAGTACAACATGATAATAATAAAGTAAACACTATCAGCATGAAATAACAAAACATAAAATACCTTTCTGCAATGACTATAACATGATCCTTGCATTCAGTGCAACATTCCAGGAGGAATACAACAATCACCACTGAGTAAAGCACTGTCCCAGTATGGAGTGCAACAATCTTAAAATGGAGTACAATGCAATTCTATCAATGAGTACAACTCACTCCCAGCAGAGTGCAATACTCCCAGTATGGGGTAAAATACTCCAAGCACTAAATACAACTCTCCCAGCATTGAGTGCAACACATTTACAGCATGGAATACAAGACTCCAAGTATACTGAATACAATAGACTCCAGGAACTGAGTACCATACAGTGCCTGTACAGAATACAATCAACCCACCGAGTATGGAATATAACATTCCTGTTATGGAATACAGCATTCTCACATCAGAGTACAGTACTCCTAGCATTGTGTACATCCACGTTCCCACCACGGAATACAGAACTCCTGGCGGTAAGTACAGTGCACTGCCCACACTGAGTACATCACTCAAACACCGAACACAGAATATGTCATAGACACTAAGAACAACACACTCCCTGATTTTAATACAAAACACCCAGGATGAACAGCAATACTAAAAGCATGGCAGGCAACACTGAGAGAATAAAGTGCAGGACTCCAGGCATGATAAATGCTACTGCCAGCACTGAGTACAACACTCTCATGTTAGAGTACATTGCCAGCACTGAGTACAATACTCCCATGTTAGAGTACAATGCCAGCACTGAGTACAACACTCCCATGTTAGAGTACAATACCAGCACTGAGCAAAACACTTCTATGTTAGAGTACAATGCCAGCACTGAGTACAACACTCCCATGTTAGAGTACAATGCCAGCACTGAGTACAATACTCCCATGTTAGAGTACAATGCCAGCACTGAGTACAACACTCCCAAGGTAGAGTACAATGCCATCACTTAGTACAACACTCCCATGTTAGAGTACAATGCCAGCACTGAGTACAACACTCCCATGTTAGAGTACAATGCCAGCACTGAGTACAACACTCCCATGTTAGAGTACAATGCCAGCACTGTGTACAACATTCCCATGTTAGAGTACAATGCCAACACCGAGTACAACACTCCCATGTTAGAGTACAATGCCAGCACTGTGTACAACACTCCCATGTTAGAGTACATTGCCAGCACTGTGTACAACATTCCCATGTTAGAGTACACTGCCAGCACTGAGTACAACACTCCCATGTTAGAGTACAATGCCAGCACTGAGTACAACACTCCCATGTTAGAGTACAATGTCAGCACTGAGTACAACACTCCCATGTTAGAGTACAATGCCAGCACTGAGTATAACACTCCCATGTTAGAGTACAATGCCGGCACTGTGTACAACATTCCCATGTTAGAGTACACTGCCAGCACTGTGTACAACATCCCCATGTTAGAGTACACTGCCAGCACTGAGTACAACACTCCCATGTTAAAGTACAATGCCAGCACTGAGTACAACACTCCCATGTTAGGGTACAATGCCAGCACTGAGTACAATATTCCCATGTTGGAGTACAATGCCAGCACTGAGTACAACACTCCCATGTTAGAGTACAATGTAAGCACTGAGTACAATACTCCCATCTTAGAGTACAATGCCAGCACTGAGTACAACACTCCCATGTTAGAGTACAATGCCGGCACTGTGTACAACATTCCCATGTTAGAGTACAATGCCAGCACTGAGTACAATATTCCCATGTTGGAGTACAATGCCAGCACTGAGTACAACACTCCCATGTTAGAGTACAATGTAAGCACTGAGTACAATACTCCCATCTTAGAGTACAATGCCAGCACTGAGTACAACACTCCCATGTTAGAGTACAATGCCGGCACTGTGTACAACACTCCCATGTTAGAGTACAATGCCAGCACTGAGTACAATATTCCCATGTTGGAGTACAATGCCAGCACTGAGTACAACACTCCCATGTTAGAGTACAATGTAAGCACTGAGTACAATACTCCCATCTTAGAGTACAATGCCAGCACTGAGTACAACACTCCCATGTTAGAGTACAATGCCAGCACTGAGTACAATACTCCCATGTTAGAGTACAATGCCAGCACTGAGTACAACACTCCCAAGGTAGAGTACAATGCCAGCACTGAGTACAACACTCCCATGTTAGAGTACAATGCCAGCACTGAGTACAACACTCCCATGTTAGAGTACAATGCCAGCACTGAGTACAACACTCCCATGTTAGGGTACAATGCCAGCACTGAGTACAAGACTCCTATGTTAGAGTACAATGCCGGCACTGTGCACAACACTCCCATGTTAGAGTACAATGCCAGCACTGAGTACAATATTCCAATGTTAGAGTACAATGCCAGCACTGAGTACAACACTCCCATCTTAGAGTACAATGCCAGCACTGAGTACAACACTCCCATGTTAGAGTACAATGCCAGCACTGTGTACAACACTCCCATGTTAGAGTACAATGCCAGCACTGAGTACAATACTCCCATGTTAGAGTACAATGCCAGCACTGAGTACAACACTCCCATGTTAGAGTACAATGTAAGCACTGAGTACAACACTCCCATGTTAGAGTACAATGCCAGCACTGAGTACCACACTCCCATGTTAGAGTACAATGCCAGCACTGAGTACAACACTCCCATGTTAGAGTACAATGCCGGCACTGTGTACAACACTCCCATGTTAGAGTACACTGCCAGCACTGTGTACAACATCCCCATGTTAAAGTACACTGCCAGCACTGAGTACAACACTCCCATGTTAGAGTACAATGCCAGCACTGAGTAGAACACTCCCAAGGTAGAGTACAATGCCAGCACTGAGTACAACACTCCCATGTTAGAGTACAATGCCAGCACTGAGTACAATGCTCCCATGTTAGAGTACAATGCCAGCACTGAGTACAATACTCGCATGTTAGAGTACAAAGCCAGCACTGTGTACAACACTCCCATGTTAGAGTACAATGCCAGCACTGACTACAACACTCCCATGTTAGAGTTCAATGCCAGCACTGAGTACAACACTCCCATATTAGAGTACAATGCCAACACTGTGTACAACACTCCCATGTTAGAGTACAATGCCGACACTGTGTACAACACTGCCATGTTAGAGTACACTGCCAGCATTGTATACAAAATTCCCATGTTAGAGTACACTGCCAACACTGAGTACAACACTCCTATGTTAAAGTACAATGCCAGCACTGAGTACAACACTCCCATGTTAGAGTACACTGCCAGCACTGAGTACAACACTCCCATGTTAGAGTACAATGCCAGCACTGAGTACAACACTCCCATGTTAGGGTACAATGCCAGCACTGAGTACAAGACTCCTATGTTAGAGTACAATGCAGGCACTGTGTACAACACTCCCATGTAAGAGTACAATGCCAGCACTGAGTACAATATTCCCATGTTAGAGTACAGTGCCAGCACTGAGTACAACACTCCCATGTTAGAGTACAATGCCGGCACTGTGTACAACACTCCCGTGTTAGAGTACAATGCCAGCACTGAGCACAACACTCCCATGTTAGAGTACAATGTCAGCACTGAGTACAATACTCCCATGTTAGGGTACAATGCCAGCACTGAGTTGAATTCTCCCATGTTAGAGTACAATGCCAGCACTGAGTACAATATTCCCATGTTAGAGTACAATGCCAGAACTGAGTATAACACTCCCATGTTAGAGTACAATGCCAAGACTGAGTACAACACTCCCATGTTAGAGTACAATGCCAGCACTGAGTACAATACTCCCATGTTAGAGTACAACACTCTTAATACAGATTATTATAACATACAAGGCATTGTCAGACCACACCATGATGGACCTCCTGCATATCCACAAAACTAACAGCACCAGAATTACCCAATCTAAAGACTTAGACCTTACCTCTGCTATAAATAGGACCTTATGGAGAGACAGGTATGTATCCCAGAGACTACCCCATCTCTAGAATACGCTCCCCATCCATGTGAAGCAGAGTGCCTCCCTAATCCAAATCAAATGTAACTTAGACAGTTGGATAGAGAACAGGAAATCCATCCTTGGTTTGGCATCTATGCCTAATGGAAACAGGCAGCCTGTAAAAGGTTCATCTCCCAAGTCCCTGCATGTAAATGTTTCATCTCCCAAGCCCTGCTTACACTTATAAGAGTACCAGAACTTGACAGAGATCTGGGATGCATGGCTAGGCTTAAAAAGGGCCAAGTGGTCATTACTCTATCATACACCCATGAATAGTGGTAGTGTTATAGAAAAATATTAAGGTAAGAAGTACAGCTAGGGTTAGAAGCAGGGTTAAGGTTAGAGTTACGATAAGCATGCAATACTAAGAGGGAATCACCCCCCTACAGCACCATAGTAATACATGCTATAGGGCAGAATCAGGGTTAAGGTTAGAGTTACGATAAGCATGCAACACTAAGAGGGAATCACCCCCTACAGCACCATAGTAATACATGCTATAGGGCAGAATCAGGGTTAAGGTTAGAGTTACGATAAGCATGCAACACTAAGAGGGAATCACCCCCCTACAGCACCATAGTAATACATGCTATAGGGCAGAAGCAGGGTTAAGGTTGGAGTTACGATAAGCATGCAACACTAAGAGGGATCACCCCCCTACAGCACCATAGTAATACATGCTATAGGGCAGAATCAGGGTTAAGGTTAGAGTTACGATAAGCATGCAACACTAAGAGGGAATCACAACCCTACAGCACCATAGTAATACATGCTATAGGGCAGAATCAGGGTTAAGGTTAGAGTTACGATAAGCACGCAACACTAAGAGGGAGTCACCCCCCTACAGCACCATAGTAATACATGCTATAGGGCAGAAGCAGGGTTAAGGTTAGAGTTACGATAAGCATGCAACACTAAGAGGGAATCACCCCCCTACAGCACCATAGTAATACATGCTATAGGGCAGAAGCAAGGTTAAGGTTAGAGTTACGATAAGCATGCAACACTAAGAGGGAATCACCCCCCTACAGCACCATAGTAATACATGCTATAGGGCAGAAGCAGGGTTAAGGTTAGAGTTACGATAAGCATGCAACACTAAGAAGGAATCACCCCCATACAGCACCATAGTAATACATGCTATAGGGCAGAAGCAGGATTAAGGTTAGAGTTACGATAAGCATGCAACACTAAGAGGGAATCACCCCCCCTACAGCACCATAGTAACACATGCTATAGGGCAGAAGCAGGGTTAAGGTTAGAGTTACGATAAGCATGCAACACTAAGAGGGAATCACCCCCCTACAGCACCATAGTAATACATGCTATAGGGCAGAAGCAGGGTTAAGGTTAGAGTTACAATAAGCATGCAACACTAAGAGGGAATCACCCCCCCTACAGCACCATAGTAATACATGCTATAGGGCAGAAGCAGGTTTAAGGTTAGAGTTACGATAAGCATGCAACACTAAGAGGGAATCACCCCCCCTACAGCACCATAGTAATACATGCTATAGGGCAGAAGCAGGGTTAAGGTTAGAGTTACGATAAGCATGCAACACTAAGAGGGAATCATCCCCCTACAGCACCATAGTAATACATGCTATAGGGCAGAAGCAGGGTTAAGGTTAGAGTTACGATAAGCATGCAACACTAAGAGGGAATCAACCCCCTACAGCACCATAGCAATACATGCTATAGGGCAGAAGCAGGGTTAAGGTTAGAGTTATGATAAGCATGCAACACTAAGAGGGAATCACCCCCCCTACAGCACCATAGTAATACATGCTATAGGGCAGAAGCAGGGTTAAGGTTAGAGTTACGATAAGCATGCAACACTAAGAGGGAATTACCCCCTACAGCACCATAGTAATACATGCTATAGGGCAGAAGCAGGGTTAATGTTAGAGTTACGATAAGCATGCAACACTAAGAGGGAATTACCCCCTACAGCACCTTAGTAATACATGCTATAGGGCAGAATCAGGGTTAAGGTTAGAGTTATGATAAGCACGCAACACTAAGAGGGAATCACCCCCCTACAGCACCATCGTAATACATGCTATAGGGCAGAATCAGGGTTAAGGTTAGAGTTACGATAAGCACGCAACACTAAGAGGGAATCACCCCCCTACAGCACCATAGCAATACATGCTATAGGGCAGAAGCAGGGTTAAGGTTAGAGTTACGATAAGCATGCAACACTAATACAGCACCATAGCAATACATGCTATAGGGCAGAAGCAGGGTTAAGGTTAGAGTTACGATAAGCATGCAACACTAAGAGGGAATCACCCCTATTTAAACTGTTTTTGTGTTGATTAACTGTTTTGCACTTTTAAAAAGTTAGTTGTTGCTTAATTTTACCTGTAGGCTAACACACTCAAGTGCGCTAGCCGCTTAAAAGCATTTATAGCATTTACTGTCTGTTTTTCCTCTGTTTTCTGCAAAAAAGAAAAAAAAAAAAATATCTTGTTTTCCCACCTTACTGAACTAGAATAGTCCAGTCTTCAGAGTTTGCTGATCTCTGAGCTTTGTCTTGGTTCATGTGCTATTCCATATCCTTATTTGGATAAAAGGAAGCGTCTTTGTTCACCAGTGGGAGTGGGGAGCACTGAGCAGCCTATTTGTCCCTAGAGCAGTGGTTCCAGCCAGAAACTTGTAGTCTATTGGCCATTTTGGGTCAAATCCTAGCTCTTTTCAACCCCCTGCTATAAAGCCCACTTTAGCATGCTTTTGCGTGATTTAGCGCGGAGTTGCCCATAGAGCACCATCGGGCAGCGCGGTTAAACAAGGTTAAACTATTTCTGGCTCCGTAAAGTCTGCTCTTCAATTTTTCCCTTAGAACTTCTCTACTTGCAATCTAAACAGTCTATTCTCTATCTCAAAAGCTCAGCACTTGCTCCTAAAGCATTTTTATATAGGTAAAGTACTTGTATACTAAACAAAGTACTACATTAGCCTAGAATCCCCTTGAGTACCCATTTCCCTATAGGTCCCTTCTGACTCAGTTACACAGCAAACTTTTTCACTTTTTCTAGCATGTCGAAGGGTCAGTTGCTAGCGTCCTCTCCTGTTCAGCTGGTGAATCTGAGCATCTTGAGGCAATGTTACAATTGCCTCATGTAAACAGACAACCCACTCCTTCTCCCACAAAACACAAATACATGTGAGAGATGCAACTATATAGCCAAACTGGAGGCTGAGCTCTCTCAACTCAGGACTGGCAAGACCAGCCAGGAGGAGAAGGAAACCACGCACACCACAAACCCAGTTTCACATAGAACTATCACAACTGCAAAACAAACACATAAACACACAAAGACATACTCGGAGGCACTGATCAAAAATCTACCAAAACTACAGAGGCCTCCAAAGCAGACACCCAAGCAACTTCCACCTCAAGACATAAGACATGCAACACATAGTTCTCAAAGTCAGTGTGCTAAACAGTCACAGCCCTTAAGGCCAAACACAATGCCATACACACTTGTTATAGGTGACTCCATAGTCAGACACACTGACGTCCCACTCACCAGACTGAACAAGGAAAAGATCACAGTAAGCTGCCTGTCAGGCGCTAGAATCCGCCACATAACACAAGCACTCAGGTCACTCCACAGCAAGTACAAGTATGACTCAGTCATTGTCCATGCCGGTGTGAACGACCTGAGACATACCTCCCTGGACTACATGAAAAGAGACATAGAGGAGCTCTCAGATTATGTAGCCCAGGCCGGTATGACCCTGACCCTGAGCAGTATCCTACCCTCACCAAGAATGATGCCACAATACAGAGACAAAATGATCAGCTTTAATAATTGGCTTAATTACTGGTGTCATTCTAAGGATCCAATGTCTGTCTGCCTGGGATGACATGCTTGACAAGCCACGCTGCTTCACAAGGAATGGCTTGCACCTGTCAACCCTGGGCTTCCAGATATTGGCAAAGTCTCTTGCCACCCCCATAGTGCCTTTTTAGGCAAGGCTCAAATGATAAACCTACTGCCCTAGAAAACAAAAATGGAGAAAAACTAAGGATAATACTGCTCAATGCCAGAAGTCTAAACCTCAAGATGCATGCCCTCGAAGCCCTCCTCAGTATGGAGAACATCGATGTCTGTGCTGTTACTGAAACCTGGTTCAAGGCTCCTGAGAGCACCCCAGCACTATCAGGTTATACCTCATATCATGCGTTCCGGCCCCAAAATCCGGACTGAACCACAAAAGGAGGGGGAGTATCCATATTCATAAAGGATACCCACACCTCCAGGTTAGTGGCAATGCACGAAGCATCTGAGACCATCCAGGTGCAATTAACCATAGGTAAAACTGCCCTACAGTTTGTAACATGCTACAGACCACCTTCTCAAACTCAGGAAACCCACACAGCCTTCCTGAAGACACTGGAGAGTATGAATGTCTCTCCAAACACCATCATATTGGGTGACTTCAACTACCCAAACATAGACTGGGAACATTACTCAAGCCCCAACACCCTAGCCCAAAGGTTCCTGGAGTTCATAAACTCAAATGCTATGGAACAACTAGTCACCATTCCCACAAGAGGAGAAAATATACTAGACCTGATCATCACAAACATGGGGACAAAATGCTCCACACCGGAAGTATATCCCTCATTGGTGAGATCAGACCATAAATTAATCTCACTGAAGATCCACATCCCACCCCCACCCCCAGCAAAAATGACCACAGTGAAGAACTTCTCAAAAGCAAACTTCACACTTCTTAAGACTGGAGTGGTATCCTTCAAGGCCCCCGAGCCAGTGGAAACCACAACCCACACTGCTGAAACCCTTACAAATGCCTTCTACGAGCACCTCCAGGAATGTATGGATCAAGCAATCCCTAATAAAATCAAGACCCTTTCCACCAAAGGCAGGCGCCTGGTCTGGTGGACCCCAGCCATAAACAAACTCTACAACAAGAGGAGAAAGCTACTACATGACAGAGCAAAATCCCTAAAAGGGAAGGCATCTCTGATCAATGCTAGCAAAAAACTACGATCACTTATAAAATCATCCAAGGCCAACTTTGAGAGGAAAATCGCTAATGACACAAAAGACAATCATAAGGCCTTCTTTAGCTATGTTAGAAACCTGGGTGGAAACTCCCAGATATGCTCAAAATTAGTCCAAAATGATAAAAAAATCACTGAACCCACAGACATTGCCAACATACTGGCAGACAGGTTCAGTGCAAATTTCTCCCCTCCCCCCCCCAAAAGGAGAAATATCTATCCCACCAGAGTCTAGCCTCCCAAACATCTCAGATGCCCAGGTGAGAGCTGCTCTCTCTAAAGCAAAAAACACAGCATCAATGGGACCGGACGGTGTCCCCGGCTGTGTGCTACAAACTCAATGAGGAACTAAACCCACACACAAGGCTGCTGTTTAATCTTAGCCTTACTACAGGATATGTACCCAAAGAATGGCGACGGCAACTGTGGTCCCACTCCACAAAGGCGGTGCTTCTACGGACCCTGAAATTACTGCCCCATAAGCTTGACGAGCCTTGTCTGCAAAGCTATGGAGAGGATCATAATGGAACTCATAAATAAAGACATTGGGGACCTACAGACACTGGATCCTACCCAATTTGGCTTTGTCAAGGGCAGATTCTGCCTCTTGAACTTGGTCGACTTTCGAAACAGTCACTAAGGCCATTGATGAGGGTAAGGCAGTTCACACAGCCTACCTTGACCTAGCAAAAGCGTTCAACACAATACCCCACTCGGGCATCATAGAAAAGCTCACCAGCTTAGATGTAAACCCATATGTCACAAGATGGGTTGCAAACTGGCTCAAGGACAGAACACACAGGGTTAGAGTTGCTGGTGCCATGTCAGACTCTAAGCCGGTCACGAGCGGTGTCCCACAGGGCTCAGTCCTGGGCCCCCTCTTGTTCGGCATTTATTTTTCTGAAGTGCAGGCAAACATAGGGGGATTGTGGCTGACAAAATTTGCAGATGACTGCAAACTGGGCACCATAATTGACACTCCATCAGACACAGACATCCTCCAGAGAGGTCTCATTCATAGATTCATAGATTCATAGATTAGTACTAAGCTAACTGCCCTTGCGAGCCATTTTAAGCCTAGCCAATTATCCCTTGTGAGACTCAAACCTGCACCTTGTGCTTATAAGGCAAACACCTTAACCATTAGGCCACCCTCCCCACCCATAGAAATGGATAACTGGTGCCAGAGCCATGGCCTTAAGCTAAATGCCAAAAAATGTATAGCCATACCCTTTGGGAAAAACAAGGTAACCCCTAATTACCACATAGGTGGTAATCCATTAAACATGGAAGAAGTTATCAGGGACCTGGGGACCCAAGTTGACAGTAACCTCTCTTTTGACACTCACATTGCCAAAGTGGTTAGGAAGACCTTCTACATTGCCCACCTGATCATGAAGGGATTCACATCCAGATCAGGAGAGGTCATTGTACCCCTGTACTCTTCACTTATCAGACCAATGATTGAGTATAACGCCCCATTCGAATGTACCTTACCAGACACCTGCAGCAGTTGGAAAGACCCCAAAAGTTCCTCACCAAAAGGATAAAGGGGCTCAAACATATGTCATACGATGCCCGACTGAAGAAACTCCAGCTCTATTCAGTCGCATACCGTCTGCTCAGAGGTGATCTGTGCCTGACATACAAGGCCATGTCCAACCCGGAATTAATGGACATGCTCCACCTCAGAAAATCCAAATCCACCAGAGCCACGAGAGCAAGAGACTTAAACCTCAACACGGATATAAATAGGACGTGCTGGAGGGACAGATTCATCACCCAGAGACTCCCTACACTATGGAACAGAATCCCAGTCCATGTGTTCAAGAGAAAACTTGACGAGTGGATGGGAGATCGTAGGTTTACCCCGGGAATCATCTCTGTATCACTGCTGGACAGAGGCACAGAAAACTAATGGGTTTAGTATTCTCATCCTAAGGGGTGGTGAAAGCCACACACACTCTGGCTAGGCTTATAAATGCCCTAGGGCAGATAGCCTAGTATGAAACTATGAACCTATGAACCCTCTACAGCACCATAATAATACATGCTATAGGGCAGAAGCAGGGTTAAGGTTAGAGTTACGATAAGCATGCAACACTAAGAGGGAATCACCCCCCCTACAGCACCATAGTAATACATGCTATAGGGCAGAAGCAGGGTTAAGGTTAGAGTTACGATAAGCATGCAACACTAAGAGGGAATTACCCCCTACAGCACCATAGTAATACATGCTATAGGGCAGAAGCAGGATTAAGGTTAGAGTTACGATAAGCATGCAGCACTAAGAGGGAATCACCCCCCTACAGAACCATAGTCATACATGCTATAGGGCAGAAGCAGGGTTAAGGTTAGAGTTACGATAAGCATGCAACACAAAGAGGGAATCACTCCCCTACAGCATCATAGTAATACATGCTATAGGGCAGAAGCAGGGTTAAGGTTAGAGTTACGATAAGCATGCAACAATAAGAGGGAATCACCCCCTCTACAGCACCATAGTAATACATGCTATAGGGCAGAAGCAAGGTTAAGGTTAGAGTTACAATAAGCATGCAACACTAAGAGGGAAGCGCCCCCCTACAGCACCATAGTAATACATGATAGAGGGCAGAAGCAGGATTAAGGTTAGAGTTACGATAAGCATGCAACACTAAGAGGGAACCACCCCCCTACAGCACCATAGCAATACATGCTATAGGGCAGAAGCAGGGTTAAGGTTAGAGTTACGATAAGCATGCAACACTAAGAGGGAGTCACCCCCCCCTACAGCACCATAGTAATACATGCTATAGGGCAGAAGCAAGGTTAAGGTTAGAGTTATGATAAGCATGCAACACTAAGAGGGAATCACCCCCTACAGCACCATAGTAATACATGCTACAGGCCAGAAGCAGGGTTAAGGTTAGAGTTATGATAAGCATGCAACACTAAGAGGGAATCACCCCCCTACAGCACCATAGTAATACATGCTATAGGGCAGAAGCAGGGTTAAGGTTAGAGTTACGATAAGCATGCAACACTAAGAGGGAATCACCCCACTACAGCACCATAGTAATACATGCTATAGGGCAGAAGCAGGGTTAAGGTTAGAGTTACGATAAGCATGCAACACTAAGAGGGAGTCACCCCCCCCCCCACAGCACCATAGTAATACATGCTATAGGGCAGAAGCAGGGTTAAGGTTAGAGTTACGATAAGCATGCAACACTAAGAGGGAATCACCCCCCTACAGCACCATAGTAATACATGCTATAAGGCAGAAGCAGGGTTAAGGTTAGAGTTACGATAAGCATGCAACACTAAGAGGGAATCACCCCCCCCTACAGCACCATAGTAATACATGCTATAGGGCAGAAGCAGGGTTAAGGTTAGAGTTACGATAAGCATGCAACACTAAGAGGGAATCACCCCCCTACAGCACCATAGTAATACATGCTATAGGGCAGAAGCAGGATTAAGGTTAGAGTTACGATAAGCATGCAACACTAAGAGGGAAGCACCCCCCCTACAGCACCATAGTAATACATGCTATAGGGCAGAAGCAGGGTTAAGGTTAGAGTTACGATAAGCATGCAACACTAAGAGGGAATCACCCCCCCCTACAGCACCAGAGTAATACATGCTATAGGGCAGAAGCAGGGTTAAGGTTAGAGTTACAATAAGCATGCAACAATAAGAGGGAATCACCCCCCCTACAGCACCATAGTAATACATGCTATAGGGCAGAAGCAGGGTTAAGGTTAGAGTTACGATAAGCATGCAACACTAAGAGGGAATCACCCCCCCTACAGCACCATAGTAATACATGCTATAGGGCAGAAGCAGGGTTAAGGTTAGAGTTACGATAAGCATGCAACACTAAGAGGGAATTACCCCCTACATCACTGTAGTAATACATGCTATAGGGCAGAAGCAGGATTAAGGTTAGAGTTACGATAAGCATGCAACACTAAGAGGGAAGCACCCCCCTACAGCACCATAGTAATACATGCTATAGGGCAGAATCAGGGTTAAGGTTAGAGTTACGATAAGCATGCAACACTAAGAGGGAATCACTCCCCTACAGCACCATAGTAATACATGCTATAGGGCAGAAGCAAGGTTAAGGTTAGAGTTACGATAAGCATGCAAAACTAAGAGGGAATCACCCCCCACTACAGCACCATAGTAATACATGCTATAGGGCAGAAGCAGGGTTAAGGTTAGAGTTACGATAATCATGCAACACTAAGAGGGAATCACCCCCCTATAGCACCATAGTAATACATGCTATAGGGCAGAAGCAGGGTTAAGGTTAGAGTTACGATAAGCATGCAACACTAAGAGGGAATCACCCCCCTACAGCACCATAGTAATACATGCTATAGGGCAGAAGCAAGGCTAAGGTTAGAGTTACGATAAGCATGCAACACTAAGAGGGAATCACCCCCCTACAGCACCATAGTAATACATACTATAGGGCAGAAGCAGAGTTAAGGTTAGAGTTACGATAAGCATGCAACACTAAGAGGGAATCACCCCCCTACAGCACCATAGTAATACATGCTATAGGGCAGAAGCAGGGTTAAGGTTAGAGTTACGATAAGCATGCAACACTAAGAGGGAATCACCCCCCCTACAGCACCATAGTAATACATGCTATAGGGCAGAAGCAAGGTTAAGGTTAGAGTTACGATAAGCATGCAACACTAAGAGGGAATCACCCAACCTACAGCACCATAGTAATACATGCTATAGGGCAGAAGCAAGGTTAAGGTTAGAGTTACGATAAGCATGCAACACTAAGAGGGAATCACCCCACTACAGCACCATAGTAATACATGCTATAGGGCAGAAGCAAGGTTAAGGTTAGAGTTACGATAAGCATGCAACACAAAGAGGGAATCACCCCCCTACAGCACCATAGTAATACATGCTATAGGGCAGAAGCAGGGTTAAGGTTAGAGTTACAATAAGCATGCAACACTAAGAGGGAATCACCCCCCCCTACAGCACCATAGTAAAACATGCTATAGGGCAGAAGCAGTGTTAAGGTTAGAGTTACGATAAGCATGCAACACTAAGAGGGAATCACCCCCCCTACAGCACCATAGTAATACATGCTATAGGGCAGAAGCAGGGGTAAGGTTAGAGTTACGATAAGCACGCAACACTAAGAGGGAATCACCCTCCTACAGCACCATAGTAATGCATGTTATAGGGCAGAAGCAGGGTTAAGGTTAGAGTTATGATAAGCACGCAACACTAAGAGAGAATCACCCCCCTACAGCACCATAGTAATGCATGTTATAGGGCAGAAGCAGGGTTAAGGTTAGAGTTACGATAAGCATGCAACACTAAGAGGGAATCACCCCCCTACAGCACCATAGTTCTACATGCTATAGGGCAGAAGCAAGGCTAAGGTTAGAGTTACGATAAGCATGCAACACTAAGAGGGAATCACCCCCCCTACAGCACCATAGTAATACATGCTATAGGGCAGAAGCAAGGTTAAGGTTAGAGTTACGATAAGCATGCAACACTAAGACGGAATCACCCCCCTACAGCACCATAGTAATACATGCTATAGGGCAGAAGCAGGGTTAAGGTTAGAGTTACGATAAGCATGCAACACTAAGAGGGAATCACCCCCCTACAGCACCATAGTAATACATGCTATAGGGCAAAAGCAGGGTTAAGGTTAGAGTTACGATAAGCATGCAACACTAAGAGGGAATCTCCCCCCTACAGCACCATAGTAACACATGCTATAGGGCAGAAGCAGGGTTAAGGTTAGAGTTACGATAAGCATGCAACACTAAGAGGGAATCACCCCCCCCTACAGCACCATAGTAATACATGCTATAGGGCAGAAGCAAGGTTAAGGTTAGAGTTACGATAAGCATGCAACACTAAGAGGGAATCACCCTCCTACAGCACCATAGTAATGCATGTTATAGGGCAGCAGCAGGGTTAAGGTTAGAGTTATGATAAGCACGCAACACTAAGAGGGAATCACCCCCCTACAGCACCATAGTAATGCATGTTATAGGGCAGAAGCAGGGTTAAGGTTAGAGTTACGATAAGCATGCAACACTAAGAGGGAATCACCCCCTACAGCACCATAGTAATACATGCTATAGGGCAGAAGCAGTGTTAAGGTTAGAGTTACGATAAGCATGCAACACTAAGAGGGAATCACCCCTACAGCACCATAGTAATACATGCTATAGGGCAGAAGCAGGGTTAAGGTTAGAGTTACGATAAGCATGCAACACTAAGAGACACTAAGAGGAATCACCCCTACAGCACCATAGTAATACATGCTATAGGGCAGAAGCAGGGTTAAGGTTGGAGTTACGATAAGCATGCAACACTAAGAGGAATCACCCCCTACAGCACCATAGTAATACATGCTATAGGGCAGAAGCAGTGTTAAGGTTAGAGTTACAATAAGCATGCAACACTAAGAGGGAATCACCCCCCCTACAGCACCATAGTAATACATGCTATAGGGCAGAAGCAAGGTTAAGGTTAGAGTTACGATAAGCATGCAACACTAAGAGGAATCACCCCTACAGCACCATAGTAATACATGCTATAGGGCAGAAGCAGGGTTAAGGTTAGAGTTACGATAAGCATGCAACACTAAGAGGGAATCAACCCCCTACAGCACCATAGTAATACATGCTATAGGGCAGAAGCAGGGTTAAGGTTAGAGTTACGATAAGCATGCAACACTAAGAGGAATCACCCCTACAGCACCATAGTAATACATGCTATAGGGCAGAAGCAGGGTTAAGGTTAGAGTTACGATAAGCATGCAACACTAAGAGGGAATTACCCCCTACAGCACCATAGTAATACATGCTATAGGGCAGAAGCAGGGTTAAGGTTAGAGTTACGATAAGCATGCAACACTAAGAGGGAATCACCCCTATACAGCACCATAGTAATACATGCTATAGGGCAGAAGCAGGGTTAAGGTTAGAGTTACAATAAGCATGCAACACTAAGAGGGAATCACCCCCCTACAGCACCATAGTAATACATGCTATAGGGCAGAAGCAGGATTAAGGTTAGAGTTACGATAAGCATGCAACACTAAGAGGGAATCAACCCCCTACAGCACCATAGTAATACATGCTATAGGGCAGAATCAGGGTTAAGGTTAGAGTTACGATAAGCATGCAACACTAAGAGGGAATCACCCCTACAGCACCATAGTAATACATGCTATAGTGCAGAAGCAGGGTTAAGGTTAGAGTTACGATAAGCATGCAACACTAAGAGGAATCACCCCCTACAGCACCATAGTAATACATGCTATAGGGCAGAAGCAGGGTTAAGGTTAGAGTTACGATAAGCATGCAACACTAAGAGGGAATCACCCCCTACAGCACCATAGTAATACATGCTATAGGGCAGAAGCAGGGTTAAGGTTAGAGTTACGATAAGCATGCAACACTAAGAGGGAATCACCCCTACAGCACCATAGTAATACATGCTATAGGGCAGAAGCAAGGTTAAGGTTAGAGTTACGATAAGCATGCAACACTAAGAGGATATCACCCCCTACAGCACCATAGTAATACATGCTATAGGGCAGAAGCAGGGTTAAGGTTAGAGTTACGATAAGCATGCAACACTAAGAGGGAATCACACCCCTACAGCACCATAGTAATACATGCTATAGGGCAGAAGCAGGGTTAAGGTTAGAGTTACGATAAGCATGCAACACTAAGAGGGAATCACCCCCCTACAGCACCATAGTAATACATGCTATAGGGCAGAAGCAGGGTTAAGGTTAGAGTTACGATAAGCATGCAACACTAAGAGCGAATCACCCCCCTACAGCACCATAGTAATACATGCTATAGGGCAAAAGCAGGGTTAAGGTTAGAGTTACGATAAGCATGCAACACTAAGAGGGAATCTCCCTCCTACTGCACCATAGTAACACATGCTATAGGGCAGAAGCAGGGTTGAGGTTAGAGTTATGATAAGCATGCAACACTAAGAGGGAATCACCCCCCCCCTACAGCACCATAGTAATACATGCTATAGGGCAGAAGCAAGGTTAAGGTTAGAGTTTCGATAAGTATGCAACACTAAGAGGGAATCACCCCCTACAGCACCATAGCAATACATGCTATAGGGCAAAAGCAGTGTTAAACTTAGAGTTACGATAAGCATGCCACACCAAGAGGGAATCACACCCCTACAGCACCATAGTAATACATGCTATAGGGCAGAAGCAGGGTTAAGGTTAGAGTTACGATAAGCATGCAACACTAAGAGGGAATCACCCCCTACAGCACCATAGTAATACATGCTATAGGGCAGAAGCAGGGTTAAGGTTAGAGTTACGATAAGCATGCAACACTAAGAGGGAATCACCCCTATACAGCACCATAGTAATACATGCTATAGGGCAGAAGCAGGGTTAAGGTTAGAGTTACGATAAGCATGCAACACTAAGAGGGAATCACCCCCTACAGCACCATAGTAATACATGCTATAGGGCAGAAGCAGGGTTAAGGTTAGAGTTACGATAAGCATGCAACACTAAGAGGGAATCACCCCTACAGCACCATAGTAATACATGCTATAGGGCAGAAGCAGGGTTAAGGTTAGAGTTACGATAAGCATGCAACACTAAGAGGGAATTACCCCCTACAGCACCATAGTAATACATGCTATAGGGCAGAAGCAGGGTTAAGGTTAGAGTTACGATAAGCATGCAACACTAAGAGGGAATCACCCCCCCTACAGCACCATAGTAATACATGCTATAGGGCAGAAGCAGGGTTAAGGTTAGAGTTACGATAAGCATGCAACACTAAGAGGAATCACCCCCTACAGCACCATAGTAATACATGCTATAGGGCAGAAGCAGGGTTAAGGTTAGAGTTACGATAAGCATGCAACACTAAGAGGAATCACCCCCCCTACAGCACCATAGTAATACATGCTATAGGGCAGAAGCAAGGTTAAGGTTAGAGTTACGATAAGCATGCAACACTAAGAGGGAATCACCCCCCCTACAGCACCATAGTAATACATGCTATAGGGCAGAAGCAAGGTTAAGGTTAGAGTTACGATAAGCATGCAACACTAAGAGGAATCACCCCTACAGCACCATAGTAATACATGCTATAGGGCAGAAGCAGGGTTAAGGTTAGAGTTACGATAAGCATGCAACACTAAGAGGGAATCACCCCCCTACAGCACCATAGTAATACATGCTATAGGGCAGAAGCAAGGTTAAGGTTAGAGTTACGATAAGCATGCAACACTAAGAGGGAATCACCCCTACAGCACCATAGTAATACATGCTATAGGGCAGAAGCAAGGTTAAGGTTAGAGTTACGATAAGCATGCAACACTAAGAGGGAATCACCCCCCCTACAGCACCATAGTAATACATGCTATAGGGCAGAAGCAAGGTTAAGGTTAGAGTTACGATAAGCATGCAACACTAAGAGGGAATCACCCCCCCTACAGCACCATAGTAATACATGCTATAGGGCAGAAGCAGGGTTAAGGTTAGAGTTACGATAAGCATGCAACACTAAGAGGGAATCACCCCCCCTACAGCACCATAGTAATACATGCTATAGGGCAGAAGCAGGGTTAAGGTTAGAGTTACGATAAGCATGCAACACTAAGAGGGAATCACCCCCCTACAGCACCATAGTAATACATGCTATAGGGCAGAAGCAGGGTTAAGGTTAGAGTTACGATAAGCACGCAACACTAAGAGGGAATCACCCTCCTACAGCACCATAGTAATGCATGTTATAGGGCAGAAGCAGGGTTAAGGTTAGAGTTATGATAAGCATGCAACACTAAGAGGGAATCACCCCCCTACAGCACCATAGTAATACATGCTATAGGGCAGAAGCAGGGTTAAGGTTAGAGTTACGATAAGCATGCAACACTAAGAGGGAATCACCCCCCCTACAGCACCATAGTAATACATGCTATAGGGCAGAAGCAAGGTTAAGGTTAGAGTTACGATAAGCATGCAACACTAAGAGGAATCACCCCCTTACAGCACCATAGTAATACATGCTATAGGGCAGAAGCAGGGTTAAGGTTGGAGTTACGATAAGCATGCAACACTAAGAGGGAATCACCCCTTTACAGCACCATAGTAATACATGCTATAGGGCAGAAGCAGGGTTAAGGTTAGAGTTACGATAAGCATGCAACACTAAGAGGGAATCACCCCCTACAGCACCATAGTAATACATGCTATAGGGCAGAAGCAGGGTTAAGGTTAGAGTTACGATAAGCATGCAACACTAAGAAGGAATCACCCCTACAGCACCATAGTAATACATGCTATAGGGCAGAAGCAGGGTTAAGGTTAGAGTTACGATAAGCATGCAACACTAAGAGGAATCACCCCTACAGCACCATAGTAATACATGCTATAGGGCAGAAGCAGGGTTAAGGTTAGAGTTACGATAAGCATGCAACACTAAGAGGAATCACCCCTACAGCACCATAGTAATACATGCTATAGGGCAGAAGCAGGGTTAAGGTTAGAGTTACGATAAGCATGCAACACTAAGAGGGAATCACCCCTACAGCACCATAGTAATACATGCTATAGGGCAGAAGCAGGGTTAAGGTTAGAGTTACGATAAGCATGCAACACTAAGAGGGAATTACCCCCTACAGCACCATAGTAATGCATGTTATAGGGCAGAAGCAGGGTTAAGGTTAGAGTTACGATAAGCATGCAACACTAAGAGGGAATCACCCCTATACAGCACCATAGTAATACATGCTATAGGGCAGAAGCAGGGTTAAGGTTAGAGTTACGATAAGCATGCAACACTAAGAGGGAATCACCCCCTACAGCACCATAGTAATACATGCTATAGGGCGGAAGCAGGGTTAAGGTTAGAGTTACGATAAGCATGCAACACTAAGAGGGAATCACCCCCTTACAGCACCATAGTAATACATGCTATAGGGCAGAAGCAGTGTTAAGCTGAGAGTTACGATAAGCATGCAACACTAAGAGGGAATCACCCCCTTACAGCACCATAGTAATACATGCTATAGGGCAGAAGCAGGGTTAAGGTTGGAGTTACGATAAGCATGCAACACTAAGAGGGAATCACACCCTTACAGCACCATAGTAATACATGCTATAGGGCAGAAGCAGCGTTAAGGTTAGAGTTACGATAACCATGCAACACTAAGAGGAATCACCCCCTACAGCACCATAGTAATACATGCTATAGGGCAGAAGCAAGGTTAACGTTAGAGTTACGATAACCATGCAACACTAAGAGGTTATCACCCCCCCTACAGCACCATAGTAATACATGCTATAGGGCAGAAGCAGGGTTAAGGTTAGAGTTACGATAAGCATGCAACACTAAGAGGGAATCACCCCTACAGCACCATAGTAATACATGCTATAGGGCAGAAGCAAGGTTAAGGTTAGAGTTACGATAAGCATGCAACACTAAGAGGGAATCACCCCCCTACAGCACCATAGTAACACATGCTATAGGGCAGAAGCAGGGTTAAGGTTAGAGTTACGATAAGCATGCAACACTAAGAGGGAATCACCCCCCTACAGCACCATAGTAATACATGCTATAGGGCAGAAGCAGGGTTAAGGTTAGAGTTACGATAAGCATGCAACACTAAGAGGGAACCACCCCCCTACAGCACCATAGTAATACATGCTATAGGGCAGAAGCAAGGTTAAGGTTAGAGTTACGATAAGCATGCAACACTAAGAGGGAATCACCCCCTACAGCACCATAGTAACACATGCTATAGGGCAGAAGCAGGGTTAAGGTTAGAGTTACGATAAGCATGCAACACTAAGAGGGAATCACCCCCCCTACAGCACCATAGTAATACATACTATAAGGCAGAAGCAGGGTTAAGGTTAGAGTTACGATAAGCATGCAACACTAAGAGGGAATCACCCCCCCTACAGCACCATAGTAATACATGCTACAGGGCAGAAGCAGGGTTAAGGTTAGAGTTACGATAAGCATGCAACACTAAGAGGGAGTCACCCCCCCTACAGCACCATAGTAATACATGCTATAGGGCAGAAGCAGGGTAAAGGTTAGAGTTACGATAAGCATGTAACACTAAGAGGGAATCACCCCCCCCTACAGCACCATAGTAATACATGCTATAGGGCAGAAGCAGGGTTAAGGTTAGAGTTACGATAAGCATGCAACACTAAGAGGGAATCACCCCCCCTACAGCACCATAGTAATACATGCTATAGGGCAGAAGCAAGGTTAAGGTTAGAGTTACGATAAGCATGCAACACTAAGAGGGAATCACCCCACTACAGCACCATAGTAATACATGCTATAGGGCAGAAGCAAGGTTAAGGTTAGAGTTACGATAACCATGCAACACTAAGAGGGAATCACCCCCCTACAGCACCATAGTAATACATGCTATAGGGCAGAAGCAGGGTTAAGGTTAGAGTTACAATAAGCATGCAACACTAAGAGGGAATCACCCCCCCCCTACAGCACCATAGTAATACATGCTATAGGGCAGAAGCAGTGTTAAGGTTAGAGTTACGATAAGCATGCAACACTAAGAGGGAATCACCCCCCCTACAGCACCATAGTAATACATGCTATAGGGCAGAAGCAGGGTTAAGGTTAGAGTTACGATAAGCATGCAACACTAAGAGGGAATCACCCTCCTACAGCACCATAGTAATGCATGTTATAGGGCAGAAGCAGGGTTAAGGTTAGAGTTATGATAAGCACGCAACACTAAGAGGGAATCACCCCCCTACAGCACCATAGTAATGCATGTTATAGGGCAGAAGCAGGGTTAAGGTTAGAGTTACGATAAGCATGCAACACTAAGAGGGAATCACCCCCCTACAGCACCATAGTAATACATGCTATAGGGCAGAAGCAAGGCTAAGGTTAGAGTTACGATAAGCATGCAACACTAAGAGGGAATCACCCCCCCTACAGCACCATAGTAATACATGCTATAGGGCAGAAGCAAGGTTAAGGTTAGAGTTACGATAAGCATGCAACACTAAGAGGGAATCACCCCCCTACAGCACCATAGTAATACATGCTATAGGGCAGAAGCAGGGTTAAGGTTAGAGTTACGATAAGCATGCAACACTAAGAGGGAATCTCCCCCCTACAGCACCATAGTAACACATGCTATAGGGCAGAAGCAGGGTTAAGGTTAGAGTTACGATAAGCATGCAACACTAAGAGGGAATCACCCCCCCTACAGCACCATAGTAATACATGCTATAGGGCAGAAGCAAGGTTAAGGTTAGAGTTACGATAAGCATGCAACACTAAGAGGGAATCACCCTCCTACAGCACCATAGTAATGCATGTTATAGGGCAGAAGCAGGGTTAAGGTTAGAGTTATGATAAGCATGCAACACTAAGAGGGAATCACCCCTTTACAGCACCATAGTAATACATGCTATAGGGCAGAAGCAGTGTTAAGGTTAGAGTTACGATAAGCATGCAACACTAAGAGGGAATCACCCCCCCCTACAGCACCATAGTAATACATGCTATAGGGCAGAAGCAGGGTTAAGGTTAGAGTTACGATAAGCATGCAACACTAAGAGGGAATCACCCCCTTACAGCACCATAGTAATACATGCTATAGGGCAGAAGCAGGGTTAAGGTTAGAGTTACGATAAGCATGCAACACTAAGAGGGAATCACCCCCCCTACAGCACCATAGTAATACATGCTATAGGGCAGAAGCAAGGTTAAGGTTAGAGTTACGATAACCATGCAACACTAAGAGGGAATCACCCCCCCTACAGCACCATAGTAATACATGCTATAGGGCAGAAGCAGGGTTAAGGTTAGAGTTACGATAAGCATGCAACACTAAGAGGGAATCACCCCCCTACAGCACCATAGTAACACATGCTATAGGGCAGAAGCAGGGTTAAGGTTAGAGTTACGATAAGCATGCAACACTAAGGGGGAATCACCCCCTCTACAGCACCATAGTAATACATACTATAAGGCAGAAGCAGGGTTAAGGTTAGAGTTACGATAAGCATGCAACACTAAGAGGGAATCACCCCCCCTACAGCACCATAGTAATACATGCTACAGGGCAGAAGCAGTGTTAAGGTTAGAGTTACGATAAGCATGCAACACTAAGAGGGAGTCACCCCCCCTACAGCACCATAGTAATACATGCTATAGGGCAGAAGCAGGGTTAAGGTTAGAGTTACGATAAGCATGTAACACTAAGAGGGAATCACCCCCCCCTACAGCACCATAGTAATACATGCTATAGGGCAGAAGCAGGGTTAAGGTTAGAGTTACGATAAGCATGCAACACTAAGAGGGAGTCACCCCCCCCCTACAGCACCATAGTAATACATGCTATAGGGCAGAAGCAAGGTTAAGGTTAGAGTTACGATAAGCATGCAACACTAAGAGGGAATCACCCCCCTACAGCACCATAGTAACACATGCTATAGGGCAGAAGCAAGGTTAAGGTTAGAGTTAGCATGAATTACTAAGATGTGAAGGAAGGATTCACCCCATGTATCACCTACTCATGAAAGCCAGTCCTAATCCAAGCTCTGCTGCCTGCCCATAACCCTAACCCTACACCTGATCTTAAAAACATTTCCATAACATTTCCAATATACAAGACAGGCTCAGACACACTCACGCACGCATCATTTTGTACACAGAAGCAACAATAGCCTTAACCACTTACCTGATCTTTACTCTAAAACTTAGCCACAAACACACACTCACACACACACACACACACACACACACACACACACACACACACACACACACACACACACAAACACACTTTTTACAAGGTTTCTATTTATGGAGCTTTACTCCTGGGTGTCTACTGAAAAATGATTCTGTTACCCAGTCAGACCTTCCAGTAAACAAAGGCAATAAATAAATAAATACATGCCCCCTTACCTGTTTTGATAAAATAAGCATACCACAAAATGGGTGTTCAATAAAATGAATGCTCACATCTGTAAGCTGTAGTTTATTCTCTCAAAAAAATGAACATTAGATAAAATGAACAGAACACATACAGACACACACACACACACACACACACACACAAACACATATGTATATATATATATATATATATATATATATATATATATATATATATATATATAGGTTCATAGGTTCATAGGTTCATACTAGGCTAGCTGCCCTAGGGCATTTATAAGCCTAGCCAGAGTGCGTTTGGCTTTTGCCACCCATTTTAAATTAATTTTGCTATGCCCTTTTTCGAGGTTAGTATACTGTGCCTCTGTCTAACAGTGACACAGAAGTGATACCCGGGGTAAACCTACGATCTCCCATCCACTCATCAAGATTTCTCTTGAAGAGAGTCAATGAGGGACTCTGCCTAACCTGGACTGGGATTTTATTCTAGAGTGAAGGGAGCCTCTGGGTTATGAATCTGTCCCTCCAGCATGTCCAATTTATTTCAGTGCTGAGGTTCAAGTCTCTTGAGCACGTAGCTCGATGGGATTTGGATTTTCTGAGGTGCAGCATGTCCATTAATTCCGGGTTGGATATGGCTTTATACGTCAGGCACAGATCGCCTCTGAGCAGGCGGTATGCCACTGAGTAGAGCTGGAGTTTCTTTAACCGGGCAGCATATGGCATCTGTTTGAGCCCTTTGATCCGCTTGGTGAGGTACTTTTGGGGTCTTTCCAGTTGCTGCAGGTGTCTGGTATGGTACATCCCAAAAGGGGCATTGTACTCAATTATGGGCCTGATGAGGGATGAGTAAAGAGGCACGATGTCCTCCCCTGATCTAGATGTGAATCCCTTCATGATTAGGTGGGTTATATAAAATGTTTTTCTAACCACTTTGGCCACGTGGTTGTCAAATGAGAGATTGCTATCAACTTGGGTCCCCAGGTCCCTAATTACTTCTTCTGTACTTAATGGATTACCACCTATGTGGTAATTTGTGGGCACTTTGTTTTTGCCAAAGGGGATGACTATACACTTTTTGGTGTTTAGCTTGAGGCCATGATTCTGGCACCAGTTGTCTGTTTCTATGAGGCCCTTTTGGTGGATGCTTGTGTCGGCTGGAGAGTTGATTATGGCGCCCAGTTTGCAGTCATCTGCGAACTTGGTCAGCCACAGTCCTTCCGTGTTGGCCTGTACCTCAGAGAATATATATACCAAACAAGAGAGGTCCCAGGACTGAGCCTTGTGGGACGCCACTTGTAACTGGTTTGGAGTCTGACATGGCTCCAGCAATTCTAACCATGTGGGTTCTGTCCTTGAGCCAGTTTGCAACCCTTCTAGTGACATAGGGGTTTATATTTAAGCTGGTGAGCTTATCTATAATGCCCGAGTGGGGTATTGTATCGAAGGCTTTTGCAAGGTCCAGGTAGGCTGTATGGACCACCTTCCCCTCGTCAATGGCCTTGGTGACTGTTTCAAAGAAATCGACCAGGTTTAAGAGGCAGGATCTGCCCTTAACAAAGCCAAACTGGGTAGGATCCAGTGTCTGTAGGTCCCCAATATCTTTATTTATGAGGTCCATGATGATCCTTTCCATAGCTTTGCAGACCAAGCTCGTCAGGCTTATGGGGCGATAGTTTCCAGGATCCGTTGAGGCATCACCTTTGTGGAGAGGGACCACTGTTGCTGTACACCACTCTTTGGGTACATATCCTGTAGTAAGGCTGAGACTGAACAGTAGTTTTATGTTTGGGTTTAGCTCTTCTTGGAGTTCATGTAGGACACAGCCGGGACACCGTCTGGTCCCATTGATGCTGTGTTTTTGCTTTGGAGAGGGCTCTTACCTGAACATCTGAGATGCCAGGGGGGCAGCACTCTGCTGGGATAAATATTTGCCCTTTTGGTGGGGGGGGTTTTGCACTGAACCTGTCAGCTAGGATGTTGGCAATGTGTGTGGGTTGGGTGTATTTTTTGTCATTTTGGACTAATTCTGAGCATATCTGGGAATTCCACCCAGGTTCCTAACATAACTAAAGAAAGCCTTGTGATTATCCTTAGTGTCCTGTGCAATTTTTCTCTCGAAGCTGGCCTTAGACGATTTTATGAGTGCCCGTAGTTTTTTGCTAATACTGATCAGAGATGCCTTCCCTTTTTGGGATTTTGCTCTATCATGTAGTAGCTTCCTCCTTGTATTGTATAGTTTGTTTATGGCTGGGGTCCACCAGACAGGACGTCTGCCTTTGGAGGATTGGGTCTTGGTTTTATTTGGGATTGCATGATGCATGCATTCCTGAAGGTGTTCATAGAAGGCATTTATAAAGGATTCTGCGGTCTGGGCCGTATTTTCCACAGGCCTGGGGGCTTTGAAGGATTCCACCTCAGTTTTGAGGAGTGTGAAATTTGCTTTAGAGAAGTTTTTCAATGTGGTTTTCTGGGCAGATGGTGGGGTTGGGATGTGAATATCCAGTGAGATTAGTTTATGGTCCGATCTTACCAGTGAGGGATACACTTCTGGTCTGGAGCATAGAGTCCCCATGTTGGTGATGATCAGGTCCAGTATGTTTTCCCCTCTTGTGGTTGTGGTAACAAGTTGTTCCATAGCGTTTGAGTTTATAAATTCTAGGAACCTTTGGGCTAGGGTGTTGGAGCTAGAGTAATGCTCCCAGTCTATGTTTGGGTAGTTGAAGTGGCCCAATATAATGGTGTTTGGAGAGACCTCTATATTTTCCAGTGTTCTCAGGAAGGCTGAGTGGGGTTCCTGGGTTTGGGAGGGTGGTGTGTAGCAGGCTATAAACTGGAAGTTTATATATAGAGAGAGAGAAATCACATACACACCCATATATGTATATAGAGAGAGATAGAGACAGATATCACATGTGGACACATGTATTTTATATATATAATGTTCATGACCAAGATCAAAATGCAAATATGAGTTTATGACAAAAGATTACTTCTGCATGCTAACCCTACTCCTTTCCCTGCTCTCCGAACCCCGATCAATACCTTACCTTAGAAACCCCTTTCATAACACACCACTGCATAAGACACACAGACACACACCACAGACATCAGCACATGCACACTGCTCAAAATACATCCCCTTTCTTAGCCCTTAGCCTAACCTAATCATTTGCACCCACTACTAACCCATCATAAACCCCACCAAACACATAGTACAGTTAACATCTGTTCCCTACCCTATCCCTACTCTAACTCTAACCAGCTACCATTTTAACGCACACTTCCATTCCCTAATATAGAAAGTGTGCAAACAAATGTACACCCACCTGAATCCAGCTTTCTCCATTTGTCACCAGCATCACCATTACCAACAAAGCTGTCCACTGGCTAAACATTAATATATATATATATATATATATATATATATATATATATATATATATATATATATATATATGGGTCTACTTCTAATGCCCGAACTTCCGATTCACCGACAGGGAAATGACCGACGCCAGAAACCCGACAACACACAAACCCGACAACGCGAAACACCGAACACCATAACACCGACACTACCGTCAACAACACAGTACACTACAACACATATCCACTAGCCCTAACCCAAACCCTAACCCTAAGGTCCGACACTACCGCACACACTCCCTACCTGCACCCTAACCCTAACTCACTTACACACCCCAAACCCCAAGCTCGACACTGCACACACTCCCTACCTGCACCCTAACCCTAACTCACTTACACACCCCAAACCCCAAGCTCGACACTACCGACACACTCCCTACCTGCACCCTAACCCTAACTCACTTACACACCCCAAACCCCAAGCTCCGACACTACACACTCCCTACCTGCACCCTAACCCTAACTCACTTACACACCCCAAACCCCAAGCTCCGACACTACCGACACTCACCTATCACACACCTAACCCTACATCCCTGAGTATTCAACACTTACCTGTCCGCTCCTACTCCTACATCCCTCACTATCGCATACTTACCAGGTCGCTTACACATTCCCTTGTCGGTCTTCCGTCTGTCGGGATCCGAGCGTGTCGGTCAACTGCGTTGTCGGGTTTCTGGCGTCGGTCATTTCCCTGTCGGTGAATCGGAAGTTCGGGCATTAGAAGTAGACCCATATATATATATGTGTGTGTGTGTGTGTGTGTGTATGTGTGTGTGTGTGTGTGTGTGTGTGTGTGTGTGTGTGTGTGTGTGTGTGTGTGTGCTTACTCTCCTGGAGTAGCTTCACATTGACAGTAAGGATGTATCCAGTATGCAAGATGGAAGAGCAGTTCAGCTAAGCCACTTGGCTTGAGGTCCAAAATCTACTACTCAGAAGGAGGGCAGACTAGAAATGCTGTTGGAATTGTGATGAGAGAGAAGCTTCATAGGTTCATAGGTTCATAGGTTCATACTAGGCTATCTGCCCTAGGGCATTTATAAGCCTAGCCAGAGTGTGTTTGGCTTTCGCCACCCATTTTAAATTAATTTTGCTATGCCTTTTTGAGAAAGTTAGTATACTGTGCCTCTGTCTAACAGTGACACAGAAGTGATAGCCAGGGTAAACCTACAATCTCCCATCCACTCATCAAGATTCCTCTTGAAGAGAGTCAATGTGGGACTCTGCCTAACCTGGACTGGGATTTTATTCCAGAGTGAAGGGAGCCTCTGGGTTATGAATCTGTCCCTCCAGCATGTCCTATTTATTTCAGTGCTGAGGTTCAAGTCTCTTGAGTGCATAGCTCGATGGGATTTGGATTTTCTGAGGTGCAGCATGTCCATTAATTCCGGGTTGGACATGGCTTTATACGTCAGGCACAGATCGCCTCTGAGCAGGCGGTATGCCACTGAGTAGAGCTGGAGTTTCTGTAACCGGGCAGCATATGGCATCTGTTTGAGCCCTTTGATCCTCTTGGTGAGGTACTTTTGGGGTCTTTCCAGTTGCTGCAGGTGTCTGGTAAGGTACATCCCAAAAGGGGCATTGTACTCAATTATGGGCCTGATGAGGGATCAGTAAAGAGGTACGATGACCTCCCCTGATCTAGATGTGAATCCCTTCATGATTAGGTGGGCTATATAAAATGTTTTTCTAACCACTTTGGCCACGTGGTTGTCAAATGAGAGATTGCTATCAACTTGGGTCCCCAGGTCCCTAATGACTTCTTCTGTACTTAATGGATTACCACCTATGTGGTAATTTGTGGGCACTTTGTTTTTGCCAAAGGGGATGACTAAAAACTTTTGGCGTTTAGCTTGAGGCCATGGCTTTGGCACCAGTTGTCTGTTTCTATGAGGCCCTTTTGGAGGATGCTTGTGTCGGCTGGAGAGTTGATTATGGCGCCCAGTTTGCAGTCATCTGCGAACTTGGTCAGCCACAGTCCTTCCGTGTTGGCCTGTACCGCCGAGAAATATATACCGAACAAGAGAGGTCCCAGGACTGAGCCTTGTGGGACGCCACTTGTAACTGGTTTGGAGTCTGACATGGCTCCAGCAATTCTAACCATGTGGGTTCTGTCCTTGAGCCAGTTTGCAACCCATCTAGTGACATAGGGGTTTATATTTAAGCTGGTGAGCTTATCTATAATGCCCGAGTGGGGTATTGTATCGAAGGCTTTTGCGAGGTCCAGGTAGGCTGTGTGGACCACCTTCCCCTCGTCAATGGCCTTGGTGACTGTTTCAAAGAAATTGACCAGGTTTAAGAGGCAGGATCTGCCCTTAACAAAGCCAAACTGGGTAGGGTCCAGTGTCTGTAGGTCCCCAATATCTTTATTTATGAGGTTCATGATGATCCTTTCCATAGCTTTGCAGAGCAAGCTAGTCAAGCTTATGGGGTGATAGTTTCCAGGATCCGTTGAGGCACCACCTTTGTGGAGAGGGACCACTGTTGCTGTACGCCACTCTTTGGGTACATATCCTGTAGTAAGGCTAAGATTGAACAGTAGTTTTATGTTTGGGTTTAGCTCTTCTTGGAGTTCATGTAGGACGCAGCCTGGGACGTCATCTGGTCCCATTGATGCTGTGTTTTTTGCTTTGGAGAGGGCGGCTCTTACCAGAGCATCTGAGATGTCAGGGGGGCAGCACTCTGTTGGGATAGATATTTGACCTTTTGGTGGGGGGGGGGGTTTGCACTGAACCTGTCAGCTAGGATGTTGGCAATGTCTGTGGGCTTGGTGTATTTTTTGTCATTTTGGACTAATTCTGAGCATATCTGGGAATTCCCACCCAGGTTCCTAACATAAGTAAAGAAAGCCTTGTGATTATCCTTAGTGTCCTGTGCAATTTTTCTCTCGAAGCTGGCCTTAGACGATTTTATGAGTGCCCATAGATTTTTGCTAATACTGATCAGAGATGCCTTCCCTTTTTGGGATTTTGCTCTATCATGTAGTAGCTTCCTCCTTCTATTGTATAGTTTGTTTATGGCTGGGGTCCACCAGACAGGACGTCTGCCTTTGGAGGATTGGGTCTTGGTTTTATTTGGGATTGCATAATCCATGCATTCCTGAAGGGGTTCATAGAATGCGTTTATAAAGGATTCTGCGGTCTGGGCCGTATTTTCCACAGGCCCGGGGGCTTTGAAGGATTTTGCCTTGGTTTTGAGGCGTGTGAAATTTGCTTTAGAGAAGTTTTTCACTGTGGTTTTCTGGGCAGGGGGTGGGGTCGGGATGTGAATATACAGTGAGATTAGTTTATGTTCTGATCTTACCAGTGAGGGATACACTTCTGGTCTGGAGCATAGTATCCCCATGTTGGTGATGATCAGGTCCAGTATGTTTTCCCCTCTTGTGGGAGTGGTAACAAGTTGTTCCATAGCATTTGAGTTTATAAATTCTAGGAACCTTTGGGCTAGAGTGTTGGAGCTAGAGTAATGCTCCCAGTCTATGTTTGGGTAGTTGAAGTCGCCCAATATAATGGTGTTTGGAGAGACCTTCATATTTTCCAGTATTCTCAGGAAGGCCAAGTGGGGTTCCTGTGTTTGGGAGGGTGGTCTGTAGCAGGCTATAAACTGGAAGGCAGTTTTACCCACAGTTAGTTGCACATGGATAGTCTCTGATGCTTCGTGCTGTGCCACCAACCTGGAGGTGTGGGTATCTTTGACGAATATTGATACCCCCTCTCTTTTTGTGGTTCAGTCCAAGTTTTGGGGCCGAAAAGCATGGTATGAGGTATAACCTGGTAGTGCTGGGGTGCTCTCGGGAGCCTTGAACCAGGTTTCTGTTACTGCACAGAAGACAGTGAAGGATGTCATCAGAATTAGTGACAGACTCATGGCAATCAGTCTCCAGTGTAAAGATATGGACGTATTCATAATCTCAGCCTATGCCCCACAACAAGGTTGTAATAGTGAGGATAAAACTGCATTCAGACAGTAGTTGCAGGATCTGCTACATAAACAGGACGACCTGAATAGGTGTTAATGGGTGACTTGAATGCCCATATCAGGACAGACAGAAAAGGAGATGAGGACTGCCTCAGTCCACATAGGCGGGGCAATGGGAATAAAGATGGAGAGGCCACTCTAGACATCTGTCTGGCAAATGATTTGAAAGTGGCCAACACATGCTTTAGCAAGACAGACAGTCACAGGACCACATACAGGAATGGCCAACATGCAACTCCAGTCAACATCTTCCTAGTAAGGATAGGATAGTGGTATAAAATCAGCGATTGCAAAGTCATCCCCAGTGAAATGGCCAGCCTACAGCATAAACCACTGGTTGCCACAATCATCTGCAAGCAGTGGTCAGAGAAGGCTCTAAGGTCAATAGAGACCAGGCTGAAAACTTGGAAGTTGACTAGAGAGAAACCACAACAATTCAAGGAATTACTCAGGGCTCTAGCAACTCAAGAAGAAGAAGAGGAAATATGTGGAATTGAAGAAGAAAGGCAGTGCCTCAAAACAGTATGTGTGAGGACTACAGGACAGATATGTGGACAAGCCCTGCATGGAAATAAGATACATAAGGAAAGCTGGTAGAGGACCGAAGACGTCTAGGAAGTCATCAAAAGAAAATGGGAAGGAATATAGGAAAACGTGTAAAACGTGGGAGATAGAAAGGGAAAAGCAGGCTAGGAAGGAATACTGGCTGGATAACAAAGAAGCTAAGAAAAGAGTTGCAAAAGCAAAGAGCAAGGCATCAGGCACACACTACCAGCTTCTGGAAAGTGACTCAGTAGATGGCACAAAGAAATGCTATCAAGTTTCAAGGCAAAGACAGAAAGATAAAGATAGACACCCTTCATAAGGGATGCCAGCAACAACTTGCTCACCAGTCCACAGCACATCAAACACAAATGGAAGAAGCATTTCCAGCAGTTTCTAAATAAAGAAACTGCACTGACCAGATACAGTCTTCAGTGAGAGAAGAGGAGGAGGCTACCACAGAAGAAGTAAGAACAGCACTAAAGCCAATGAAGTGGGCAGCAGGCTCAGATGAGACCACAGCAGGTATGATCAAGATGTTGGGTGAGATGGGGAGAAATAGCTCCTGAGGTTACTCAGAGCTGTAAGAAGAGAAAGGCATATCCCAGATGCTTGGAGAATAAGCATACTCGTGCCAGGGTACAAGAACAAAGGGGACATTCACAACAGTGGGCAGTACAGAGGTATCAAACTCCTGTCACACTGCATAAAAGTTCTGGAGCGGTGATTGATAAATAAGTACACGAGAGTTGTAGATAGTAAGATGGTACAGCAGCAGTTTGGATTCAGATCAGGATGCAGCATGACTGACAAGATGTTTGCAGTGAGAGAGATCGTTGAGAAGAAGCTAGAGGTGAGGAAAGAGTCCAGCTCAGAAATTCCTAGACTTGGAGAAAGCTTATGACACGGTCCCAAGAAAGCTGTATTGGGCAGTACAATGGTGGTTTAAAGTCCCAGAAACACAGGTAGAATTAGTGCAGGCTATGTACAAGGACCCAATGACTCAAGTACGAACAGTGTTCAGTCTCACAGAGGGGTTCCCAGTGGGAGTGGGTGAACACCAGGGTTCAGCTCTGAGCCCACTGCTGTTCATACTGATGATGGACTACATTAGTAAACAGGTCAGAGGGTACAGATCAACAAAGCTGCTGTATGCAGATGATGTGGCAGTACAGGCAGACTCTGAACAAGAACTTCAGCAAGGGGTAGGGAAATGGAATGCAAAACTGGAGGCACATGGGATGAAACTAAGTAAAGTTTAAGAAAGTGGTAATGGCAGCAAACTGGGGGAAATCAGAAGATGCTGAGAATTGAGATACATGGAAAAATAGTGAAACATGTCAACAGCTTCAAGTAGCTGGGAAGGGTGATTGAGAAAAAGAGAAGTTTGAATGAGGAGGTCAAAGCTCGAATCATAGGGGAGGGGCTGCAGCCAACTGGAACAGAGTGTCAGGTTTAGTGTATGACAGAAGAATGTCAAAGAAGCTGAAAAGTAAGGTGTACAAAACAATGGTGTGACCAGTACTACTGTGTGGTACAGAAACATATGCAGTAATGGCAGAGCAGACGAGAAAGCTAGAGGTGGTGGAGATGAAGTATCTGAGATGGGTGGTAGGGTGCACATTGTGGAACAGATGAAGAAATGAGGACATAAGAGCAGAAGGCAAAGTAGCTCCAATTGCAGAAAAGATCAAAGAGAACAGATTATGGTGGTTCAGACGTGCAGAAAAGCAGAAGACAGTCTGGTGAAGAAGATTTGGGACAGGCAGTAAGAAGACAAGACGAAATGAGGGAATCCGTAAAGAGGTGAATGCATTGTGTGACAGAAAACCTGTGACAATCAATCAATAGTGTTAAGAAAAGTAGGAGAGAGCGAGAGATGATGACAGTCGACACAGCACAGTGACCTCACGTAATACCTGGGAAAAGAAAAATTATCTATTACAAAATTATACAACTACATAAACAGCCATAGAACAAATGCTCAAAAAGATATAGTCTTCTTCCCAATTTTTCATATGACAACACATAGGAGTTCCGTAATTAATAAAGTTAACTTTAATTCTTCAAAAGAGTTTTCCAATACAGATGATGATGACTACGGTGAATTCAGAGTACGTGCTGAGGATGAATATGGAACCTACATGACGGTGAGATGTTTGTACAGTGCAAGACAAGGGCTTTGTTAGGAGTTGCCATTTATTTGTTCCACCCCTGCTTCAGGTGTGAGAAGTCCAGCTATGTCACAGTCAGAGATGGGTGACTTCTAGTGACAAAAGACATATCATTCTAGTAGGTGGTTTGGCACTTTAAGTATCTTGGCAGTAAGCAAGCTTAACACTTACAAAAATGAATTCAATGTTCTGTGGTGTCCATAGTTTAGGAAACCTCCATACTGTTCCCTTCTGTTGAAGTTTGTCTTTGAATAGGTTAAGGCATTTGTAGAGTTTACCTTTTTATTTATTTATTTTACATTTGCTTACTGGGAAAGTCCAACTTGGAATGAGCCAATTTTCAGCAGAAGCCCGGGAAGAAACACTCCAGATGTATGTCTTTGCAATGTGGGAGGAAACTGGACCACCCAGAGGAAACCCACACAAATGCAGGGAGGATATGCAGACTCCACACAGAAGGCACCTCAACTGAGAATCGAATTGGAGAACCTCTTTATAGATTTATAGATTTATAGATTAGTACTAGGCTAACTGCCTTGTGAGACTCGAACCCTGCACCTTGTGTTTGTAAGACAAGCACCTTAACCATTAGGCCGCCCTCCCAACCCTCAGAGTACGTGCTGAGGATGAATATGGAACCTACATGATGGTGAGATGTTTGTACAGTGCAAGACAAGGGCTTTGTTAGGAGTTGCTGTGAGGTGCCAATGCTCTCACTGCATCACTGCGCTATCCAAATACCTTTCTTCTTAAATGCAGCAGTGGGGAAGGATAATTAGGAAAACAAATGAATCGATAATCTGTTACAGAATGCAGCTGTTCTCATTGTAGGCTTCTAACAAGAGTGTGGCTTAAATTAAGACAGGTCAGAAAAGAAGATTTAGAATATTTGTTTTATTTATTTAATTAACTATCCTTTGTGTTGACTGAGTAAGTCCCATTAGTTTAGCAGCCTCTTTTCAGGAGACACAGGACATCCACCTATGTTACCACCAACTAAAGCAGATGGGTGCTTGGTTTAACATCTTATCAGATGTGCAGCATCCTTTATTGCTGCACTGTAATGTCAGCAAGTTGAAAATTAAATCTGGAAAATTCATCTGATGTGGAAATAGAATACACTGTCTTCTGCTCTTCCAGCACTTAAGCCAAGTGCACTGCTGTTGAGCCACTGACACTGCAATGAAATTAATAGGTGGAAGCAGTGATTAAACAAAAACAGATACATTAAAGGTCACTAAAGGCATTCATCATAGTAATGGCACAATAAAGTGAATAGGTGGAGGCAGTGATTAAACAAAAACAGATACATTAGTGGTCGCTAAAGGCATTCGTCATAGTAATACCATATAAAGGCTTCTCAAGCAGGACCCTTGCCAGAAGGGATGCAATCCATTTATGGAATGTTTCCTGGTAGACATTCAAGTGGTTTGATGCTTGTCTACAAATGCATGAAAGTCTATAGTGCCATATCCAGAGGGCTGAAATCATTTCATGCTGTCTCACTGAGAAGTACGATTTTACGTCACTGTTAGTGCTTCAGTGTGTCTGTGAGAGCATAGTCTGGTTACTCTGATATTATATCCAAGGGAAATGAATTTGGATCCACAAACAGGTATGCCTTCTTCCATAGCATCTCTGTAAACAGTGCACAATATGCCACTGCAGTAAAATCACTCTTATGATGCTCTAAATTGCTCTTAAGTAAGAAGATTTTTCTTTTTCTGTATGTTTAGGTGCTGTTTTATTTAGCACCCCTCCTCCAAATTCTATAACTAACTCCATGTTTGCTGCACCTTGGGACAAAATAGATAACTTCCATCTCGATGACCTGTGTTTCACCCAGAATTCAGTGAAATAAACCATTTTACTGAAATTCTTTTCAGCAGCTGAGCACCTTCCATTGTAATTTGCTGAAAGATTATCAGGAATAAAATATTAAGAAAAAATACATAAAAAAAAAGATTGACTGCTACCCTTGTTTTCCAAACTGAATAGTTTTTCCTTTTTAGAAAATGTGGAGATTTCCTATGTGGCTATTGCATATATGATATCAAATAGTTCATAATAGGATATTTGCAGTAATAAACAAAGGTCACAAAGCTGACCTCATTTTGCAAACCCTGGGCTTCTGACAGTCATGCAGGTGACCGGGTTTAAGTAATGTCAGAGTCACTGGAGGGCCAATCGAGAGGATAGTCTAGAGTGGCCAGAGGACAGGCTACTGCTGGACATAAGGGATATAGCCAGCAATGTTCAAAAACTTCGAGGAGGACAACAAAAATCCTTCACTGCCTACATGGGATGGTCATGCATATGTAGTGATCATGCCACATGGGCCTTCCAGTTCACAGCAGTGTTAGAGGAAATCCATGCTGGCCAATAAAATGACATATTTTGTAAAGCCCTAAGCTCCTTCCTACCTGCTTATTATTGATGGTTCAATTTCCCACTACTCAGACATGGAGACCTACCCAGTGCCAGATGGCATATTGGTCAGTTGTGATGTGCTGTCACTGAATACAGAGGAGCACCTGAACATGGCAGGTTGTCACTGGTTGGGTAAGAAGTAAAACTTAATTAATGAAGACTATCTAGGACAGTCAGGATGTTTGAATACTTTTGGACTTCAGGTAGGTGACATTGTATGTAGAGGACTGGATTAGTGTTTATCAGTTGAGAAGTAAAGAACAGAATTGTTGTCAGAGTGTGCCAGGAAGACATGTTTAACCATCACTGACCATATCAGACGTTACAGAATAATGGGATAGTTTCTGGGTGTAGGGTGAGGCTCACAAACATCAGACTCTTGTGAAATGTGCTGGGGGTGCAGAAATTATACATCTAATAGTTGGTGAGCTAGGCTTCAGGTACTGTTTTCTTCTAAGGAGACCAATTTAATAGTTGTTTCAGTTACTGAAGTCATATATAGGTGCTTCCTTTAGATCCTAACATTCTGAGTGCAGGAAGTCGTCAGTATAGTGAATGTACATCAAGGGACTGTACTTCTTAATAAACCAAAAGACACCAAAAAGCTCCAAAAAAGACAACAAACATAGATTTATAGGTTCATAGGTCGGTACTGGGCTATCGGCCCTAGGGCCTATACAAGCCTAGCCATAACATTTTCATTTTACCTGAATTGATTTAATCAGAATCATCAATAAATCTATGTTTGTTGTCTTTCTTGGACCTTTTTGGTGTCTTTTGGTCTATTTGCAGTCTGTAGCACCAGTTTTGTTGTTGTTTCATCCTAATGACTGTATTTGTTCCTTCTGCACAGCCGAACAAACTGCAGGCAGCAATGAAAGCAAAAACAAAGCAATTGTACAGGTATCCAGCAGGTGAAAGCTTTCATTGTACAAGTATCCAGCAGGTAAAAGCTTTCATTGTACAGGTATCCGGCAGGTGAAAGCTTTCATTGTACAGGTATCTGGCAGGTAAAAGCTTTCATTGTACAGGTATCCGGCAGGTGAAAGCTTTCATTGTACAGGTATCTGGCAGGTAAAAGCTTTCATTGTACAGGTATCCAGCAGGTAAAAGCTTTCATTGTACAGGTATCCGGCAGGTAAAAGCTTTCATTGTACAGGTATCCGGCAGGTAAAAGCTTTCATTGTACAGGTATCCGGCAGGTAAAAGCTTTCATTGTATAGGTATCCAGCAGGTAAAAGCTTTCATTGTACATGTATCCGGCAGGTGAAAGCTTTCATTGTACAGGTATCTGGCAGGTAAAAGCTTTCATTGTACAGGTATCCGGCAGGTA
>NC_056743.1:1909070170-1909182670 GCF_019279795.1 Protopterus annectens
GCCAGATAGCAGGTTGGCTATTACCTTTGGTTGAGTATGGGTAGTGCCATCCACAACCAGTTCAGTGCATAGCTGGGTGTTCCCGTTTAGATTTCAGACATAGTTAAAAAATGTCTTGTGATTTTCCTTAGCTAGGGAGGCTATTTTTGTTTCCTAATTAGTTGGAGGACGTGACAAGGTCTCTAATTTGTTTCTTTAGCTAGAGATGGCTTTCTTCCTCTGCCGTGCCAGTTCCCTTATGTTCTTGGACGTTAGTTTCTTTCTCTTGTTGTAAAGCCTGTTTATATTAGGGTCCAACAGTGTGGCTTGTTTGTTTCAGCAAGACCTGGTTTTAATCTAGTTAGGTACAGCTGATTGTATACAACAGCTTAAATGGTTATACAGGGCATTGGTTCACACCTCTGCATAGGAGTCCATATTATCTGCATTCAAGGGGACTTTGAAACTTCGTATACCATCGCTTCGTAGGAAGTGATTTGTATTTGAAAACTTCTTGTGTTTTTGACTTTGATGGAGTATCTTGTCTTATAATTACTTCATATGAGACTGATTTATGGTCTGATTTTACCAAGGAGAACATCACAACGGTGAGTGCAATGCTCCCCCATGTTAGTGAGTACTATGTCCAGGACATTTGAACCTCTTGTAGGTGTGCTCACTAGCTGTTCCAGAGCATTTACATTGATGTGGTAGGGGGTATTGCCTATAGTTAATTGGACATGGACTAGCTCAAGAGAGTCACACTGTTTGACCAGTCTCAAGGTGTACCAATCCTTAATGAAGATGGACACACCTCCTCCTCCTCCTGTTCTTTCATGCTCCGTTTGTGGTCTGAATGCATGGAAGAAATTTTAACCTTCCACTGCCAGGGTGATTTCCATGCCTTTGAACCATGTCTTGTTGACTGCACAAATATCAGCATCTTCCAAAGTGAGGGGTGCTTCCAGGTAATACAGTTTCTTATTTACACTCCTAGCGTTAAGTAGCAGTACCTTGAGTTTATGCAGTGAGGATTTTGTTATGTTGGGAGGTTGGTTATTTTGACGCTGCATAAAAAGGCAATAGCAGTGGCTAATGCTTTTGCCAGTATCCAAAAGCCTACAGGAGACAGGTGCAGACTATCTCTGGCAAAGCAGCATGGCCTGTTGACCATGTGTCTTCCCAGGCTGATAGATACTGGATCCCTTTGGACTGACACCAGAAGCTAAGCCAATTGTTAGTCATTTTTTGTTTGTATCGTGGCATCATCCTTGGAGAAGGTACTGTAAATGCTCCTTAAGGCTGGGTTTATAACTGCCTGTGAAACATAATCTGAGAGCTCAGTCATGTCTCTCTTCATAATGCAGTGGCGTTTGTCTCAAGTCATTCACCCCCACACGGACTATGACAGAGTCGTACCGTACTTATTGATGAGTGACTCGAGTGCTTATTTATTTATTTATTTATTGTTTATTTATTTATTTATGATAGTCCACTGAGCCTGGAAGAGCCCGTTTTCAGTGGAGTCCCAGGAGAAAAGCTCCACAGGATGTAGACAATTTTTCAATAGTTATACAAAAGTAAATAAAGTAGTAGAACAGTGACAAATACAGAGATAATATACAATTTGTTAAAAAAGACATAACATTTCTAATCCTAGGTAATAATTTACACAAGTGAAATTAATATAGTCTAAATATATTATTTTTTTTGGAAGTTAGAAATATGAGGAGAAGACAGAGAGAAGGACGTGAGGTGGGAGAAAAGGTAAAAGGTGGTATATAGTAGAGAAAGGGAGTGGGTTAGGGGACGTTTATGGGGTATAGAGTACAGGGTAAGAGTGGAAGTAGGGGCAAAGGGTAAGAGAGCACAGTGATAGAAGGGTGAGGTATATAGTGCATGGGAGATGGTGTTAAAGAGTTTATGTAGTAGGGGTACAGGAACATTCCCACTTTGAAAGGAGGTGAGATTGAAGAAGAGTTTTGAAGTTTGAGTGGCTATGAGTATTTCAAAGGGTGGTAGGGAGAGAATTTCAGAGTTTAGCCAGGGTGCAGGAAAATAGTAGGTCGCCAGGGGGACGGTGAGGCTTATATATGTTTAGAAGATTGTGGTTTTCTGATCTTAGAGAGCAGTTGGGAATGTAAGGGGTGAAAGAGGTGGACAGAGAAGGACAACTAGAAGGTTTGAATATGAGCTTGTGAGCAGTACTAAGTCTAAGGAGTTTGAGGTAGTTAGGAGGTTCAAGCCATTTCAGGGAGTGGAGAGAGAAACAGTGATGTCATGAGTGTCTGGAATTGGTTGCAAATTTGGAGATTTTATTGTAACAGGTTCCAACTTGGCCTGTAAGCCTAGCTGAAGATTAGTGAATAGGGGGGGCTCCTTACATAAGAGAGGGAAGAAGGTAAGTAGAGGTTAGGGTGTGTCTGGTGGAGGGGTAAGGTAATGATTGTGTCTATACAGGAGACCTAGTTTTTGGTGAGTTTTATTTATATTAGTTTGGATATGGATGTCAAATTTTAGATTTTCATCAATTATGACACCAAGCAGTTTGGTATGTGATACTATTTCTATGGGGCTGTTATTCTGAGCAGTCACTGTAAAAGAGTTTTTGTCTATATTGGTGTTTTTGGATGGGGAGAAGATCATTAACTTTGTTTTACTGGCATTTAAGGCAAGGTGATTACTATGCATTCATGAGTCGGTATTAGAGAGGGCTAACTGAGTTTTGAGAAGTAGGTCAGAGGGGGCGTCTGCTGTGCAAATAATGGTCGAATCTTCAACATATTGAATTAGTATGGCATTGGAGAGAGACTGCTGGAAGTTGTTAATGAAGATGTTAGAGGAGGGGCCCTAAGATGAAACCCTGGGAACTCCGGTAGGGGTGTGTAGAAAGGAAGAAAGTGAGTTTTGCCATTTGACGGCTTGCTGTCTTTCAGAGAGGTAGCTGGTGAACCAGGTGATGGTAGGGGTTGAGAGAGGAGAGTTTGGGTAATAGTTAGGGGTGAGAAATGTGCTTGAGTGACTAGATGGATCCTGGCACCTGACAGGTAGCTAACCATAACACGTTCCTTATCCAGCCTGGGGAAGGGAACATCTGATGTCTCATAATGGAGTCACCTATAACCAATACATTAGGTTTGTGGTGTAATGCCTTATGAGTTTTTTTGTTGAGACACTAGTGTGTGAGTTATTATGTGTTGTGGTTGTTTTTGTTTTGCATTGGTATGTGTGTATGTGTGTAAGTGGTTTCTGTTTGGGAGACCTCTGATCTTTTAGTAACTTACTAGGGAGTACCTCTGCATATTTGGGATTATGTGTCATGTCCTCATTTAGTGTGGGAAGTGTGTGTGTGTGTGTGTGTGTGTGTGTGTGTGTGTGTGTGTGTGTGTGTGTGTGTGTGTGTGTGTGTGTGTGTGTTGAAAACCTGTTTGGCATTCAGTTTGTCCTTATGTGAGAGTCTTGCCTCCAATTTCATAGTGTGACTACATCTTTCACATACAGTATTTGTTTGTTTCAGGAGTACGTGGTTGTCAGTATACATGAGAAAATTGATACATTTCAGGATGCCCATGTTTATCAAGCTGCCCAGGCAGATGATGGGAAACTGTCCATCCATGATAGCAGGCTCTTGCTATATGTTTTATTAGGGAAGGGAACGGGTTGATTTGACAGGACTGTGAGTGTCGTGTCAAGACTACAAGGGCAACCAATACTTTGTGTAGGGTAAGGTTGATCAATAAGGCAAAGGTGCTCAGGGTGCAACTGAGTTATTCCTAAAGCAGCAGAAAAGCTTGGCAGGTTTTCACTGACAGCCGTTTAGGGAAAAACTGAGATTCTTGGCTTTTGTGTCTATTCAAGGCACTGCTAACCTAACCACCACTGAGTGAAGATCAGCACTGTGGAAATGTAAAGTTTAAATACAACAAAGAGAAACAAGTTTTAAAGCTAACTATAAACCAGGAAAGCACAATAACCCTTTCACCAGCAATCCTCAACTCAAACAGGTTAAGTCAGCACACTTCTGCCATGAGGGTGCAGAAAAACACCTTCATAATGTAGAATAGCTGGTTTGGAGCTCAAGTATAACAAGAACATACAAACTACATACAACAGCCATACAAGTAACAGATGCAACATAATACAGTACAATTAAATACTTAAATCAGTAGTAAACAATATTTTTTTTAATTTTTTGAAACTGCTGAAGTACAGTCACAAAAGTGCAAAAAAATTACTTAGATCCCTTTTGTGTGTTTCCCAGCTCAGATAGACCAGTAATCACCTACTGCCACTAGATGAATAATCCAAGTGTCTGGAGTGAAATGCTACCACAAACAAGCTCAAAAGATATGAAATACTACCACAAACCGACTTTAAGATACAGATACAGAAGTATGATTGTTCAAAAAATGTACTTCACTTTGTATAAATGAGCCAAAGGCCACTCAATTGTACAGAATTTATAAAGGCACTAAAAACAAGATAAGCTGACTAAAAAGCCCTCTAGCCAATTAAACTACATGTAGAAATTTCAGGTGTTTCCCTAACCTAAACAGACCAGGCTATCTCCCAGTGCACTAGATGGAAAATCCAATGACCTCTTGATGTAAAAACAAGTGCTTTCTAGAGTGTAAAAATACACTACTTTATCCAACAGATAGCTAGATAATGAATTCACATCAAGAGCATGATGAGGTAATACAGAAGCCCCTGTCAGGGTAAATCCATAGACCCAATTGGAACTGTGACTCTGTCCCACAGATGAATGTTTTCATGTGTTACTGGTCACGTGCCCAGACAGCATGGTAGAATTGCAAAACAGAATCAGATGTGGCTTGGCATAATGCTTCTCTCTCCTTAAAACAGACCATTCTTAAGTTATAATTTGTCAGATGCCTCCACCAGATATGGGGAAAGGAACATTCCACAGTTACAACTATGTAAAAACTGGGCAGCTGCAGTTTTGTGACAGGCCTGCAAATTAGCTATCAAGGACCCTAAAACAAATTCAACACAAAAAGTAAATCAAGAACTATAGACAGTAAATATTTATATCATGTAAAGCAAGAAGATTGTGACATCTTGTTTCACAGATATGATGTGCCCACTTAATTGATGCTTCACCTAGCAGAAAGACTATGAACAAAATGAGGGAATACAGAATCCTCTTTACCTGTCATATGTTGAATGGTACAAATTCCTCACTTCCAAAATAGTGCTTTTGTTAAAGGGCTCCACAACATGATAATAGACTTCCCATACATGTCAAACAGAGCACCTCACTGGCCCTCTTCTAGAGACATCTTGATCAGTGGATGTGAAATAGAAAATTCACTCTGGGGATTACTCCAGTGGCTCTACTCAACAGAGGCACTGGGAACTAAGGTTGGGTGGCACAGTGCCATGAAAATCCTATGTGCTAAGCTTGTAAAGGCTCTAAGACCATTAGACTAGTACACTCCTATAACATCATTTTGAAGGAATACAGCCAATATATTGGCAGCCATTTTTTAACTGCCAATAAATCAGAGAAATTGTGACAAAACACCTTCAGATGACAGTGGGGCTTTCCCTTTTCTCAGCTGTTGTGTGATCTCACAGTAAGTATATATCATTTTAGGGATGTAGGGTGTTTGCATTGTATATTTGGGGAGTGGGAAGGGGTGCACCCCTTGCAAGAAAAATGTTTTTGAGGTTTGCCAAAAGGTTTAGGTAGAACCTTTTTGATCTGTCAGCAATCAAGGAGACGTCTGTCAGTAGATCAACATGAATCCTATTTGAAGGGGAAGGGATATAACGTCAAATTAATGAAGGAGACGTCTGTCAATAGATCAACATGAATCCTATTTGAAGGGGAAGGGATATAACGTCAAATTAATGAAGGAGACGTCTGTCAATAGATCAACATGAATCCTATTTGAAGGGGAAGGGATATAACGTCAAATTAATGAAGGAGACGTCTGTCAGTAGATCAACATGAATCCTATTTGAAGGGGAAGGGATATAAGGTCAAATTAATGAAGGAGACGTCTGTCAATAGATCAACATGAATCCTATTTGAAGGGGAAGGGATATAATGTCAAATTAATGAAGGAGACGTCTGTCAATAGATTAACATGAATCCTATTTGAAGGGGAAGGGATATAACGTCAAATTAATGAAGGAGACGTCTGTCAATAGATCAACATGAATCCTATTTGAAGGGGAAGGGATATAATGTCAAATTAATGAAGGAGACGTCTGTCAATAGATCAACATGAATCCTATTTGAAGGGGAAGGGATATAATGTCAAATTAATGAAGGAGACGTCTGTCAATAGATCAACATGAATCCTATTTGAAGGGGAAGGGATATAATGTCAAATTAATGAAGGAGACGTCTGCCAATAGATCAACATGAATCCTATTTGAAGGGGAAGGGATATAAGGTCAAATTATCTCTAACAAAAGAAAAGGTGACAGTATAAGTCTGAAAACAGCCATATTGACTGGTTTATACTTGAGAATAAATTCAGGGAAGAGAAAAAGTAAACACTTTGAGCGCCTTATAAAAAGATACGCTGCAGGAAACCGCACTCCACAATAATTGTTTTTCCTTCACTGTTATCGCTCTGAAGTATCTGCACTACAACATGCTTGCATTCTAACTATGAATTAAGTAAGCTGCAAGCCACCTACCCTGGTTCTCACATGTAAAAGATCTGGAAATTGCCAAATCAAAAAATGCAATCAATAGATGTCCTATGAAGCAGCTTCCATTCTGTGTTTTAATTATTGAACTTTGTTCCACATAGTCTGTCAGTGATACGTCTGTGCTCCATCAGTGACATGAATGCTAAGTGAGGGGCAGACTGAATGTGTAACTTGGAAGAGGTGAGAAGGGATACCAATGTGAAGTGATGCATCAGTCTTTTATGTGCATTGTCAGGAGATATGCACAACTGTGCAGTCCTGGCACACAGACCAGCCAATATGCATTGAAACAAAAGCATGCACATGCTCAAGAACTGATAGCAGAAGCTGTACACTGCTAGAAAACACCAGTCTGATGATTTTTGCCTTCCTACCTTGGAAGACAGAACTGCCTCGACTCTCATATTCCTTCATACCATAACTTGCTTCCAACAAAGTTAGTTTCAGAAATTAGTCCATTTGCTTTGAACATGAATGAACTAAGTAGATAACATGAACTGATGTGCTAAAATAACATGACCTAACAGGCTAACATAACATGAACTGATAAAATAACTAATGCACTCCACTTTGGAAGACAGTTTTGCTGGCATTTTGTTTTGTTTTGTTTTACTTGTGCAATAAGAACATACTGTTCCTGTGACACATACTAAGTCCCATAATTCTATTTCTTCTAGTGACACTGGAGAAGATGATGATTTATATGATTGCGTTGAGGCAGAGGATGATGAAGGTGATGAAATCTATGAAGACTTGATGAGAACAGAAGTTGAGAATGTACCGGTATGTTATGATTTTTCTGGTTTTATGTTTTACTGATTATGTGCGTGTAGCAGCTGACATTAACTTCTGTAAATTATTTGCTTCTTTAACTTTCCTTCAGTGTTTCAAAGTTAAAACTGATTTCCATCATGTGTTCATTAGCACTTTTTTCTGCATTTTATGCGGAGAAGATTTATTTGGTGACATCCCCTCTAGACATGTTTAATCAGATGCTTGAGTGATATTTTCTGTCATATGATTTATATTACATAGTAAAATATAATTTTAAATTTAATGTAATCATTTTTGAATTTGATGAGGATACTTCCAATGAGCACAATTTGTACCTATGACACAGACCACAAGGCAGTGAGTAAATATAATAAATATAGCTAATTAAGAACAGCCAATCAAACCGCCTGATTTAGGAAACTGGGATGAGACCAGAGTAGCCAAGGAAATCTCATGTGAACATGAAGAACATGTAAATTTCACATTGCAGTGAGCAGACATCGGAATTGAACCCTTTACTCAAGAACTGTGAGAGAGAAACCCTGAATTGCTGAACCAGCATGCCATTCATGACTTGTATTAAGCTTGCTTCTGAATGATAAGGTACTTACTATGAATTGTATGATTCTGTTCAATTTATCCCCTCAGAAGAGTCAGGTACTTTCTACCATATATACATAATACATCCTGTTCCACAGAAAGTCCAATTCCTGTTTGTAATAGCAATTTGCAAGCAATGATTTCATTTCCTGAGTGTATTAATTTGATGTTTTGACAAGTTCAGCCTCTTATAAGTATTTCAAATGCAAAGAACAGTATAAAATGTAAACTTATGAAAACTTTGACAATATAACACAGTAAATGAATTCTTATTCAAATCTAACAGCTATTTGAATAATATAACTTTACATATCAGAATAAAATATTGTCTGAAAACATAAAACTCAAGTTAAATGTAACTGTCCAAATGTTGTTAACAGTGTGAATGACCATTAAATAGTATCTTTAGGTCTTAAAACTTGATTCATGTGGCTGACAAAGAAACACCCCCCCCCTCCCGAAGGACACCAGTACTCCATTTCTTCACATTGCAGAAGCCCACCAAAGCTACATCATCAGTCTGGAATGGTGGAAACAAATGGAAAATGCAAAGCACAAGCCTCAAGAAACTCAAGGTGTCTATATGCAGAGTTCTCTCGTGAACAACAGGTTTGAGCCTGGACAGTTCAGTTTAAACTGTCAGCAAATACTTGAGCAGTTTGACTTGTCAACAACAGCAAAATCCATCAAAATCTACACTACTACCCTATGTGTCCATCCTGGGTAAAAAAGAAAACTCCATCCAGGATGAAACATAAAGGTGGAAAACCCACCATAAAAACTGCAAAATCCCAAACAGCCCAAAGTAGCAGCTCAAATATGGAGAGAAATATGAATAATTAAAATATTGCCATCCTTTGGAGGCTTGAATGGGTACTCTGTAATGGATTAGAAGGAAGAAGAACCAAACCACTTTGCTACATAAAAATGATACAGTACCATTCAAACAGGTCATAGAGCACTGCTTTTCATGACGCAAAGACTCACAACCAGTCCAGTCCTCCACTGTACATCTTAAAAAAGCTGTAGCACAACTAACTGATGAGCGGCTTGCCTGTAGCCTAACTGCATCCCTACTTCAGGTTTTAACGTTGATTGATGAGCTTCTGGGTTCTTTCTGTTTTTTTAATGCAGGAATATGTTATTGATTAGAGACCATTCAAACAACTACAGTTAGCAGTCCTCACTTCTTAATCCTTTTATATTCTTCCAAAATTCATAAACAGGCCAAAAGTCCACCAGGTAGACCAATTGTCTGAGGAAGTCAGTCACTTATAGAACTATTACTTGGCTTACTAGAGCTAAGTTTCTCTCTTCTTCTAAAACTTCTAAGGGATGATTGAAGGTTTCACTTGTATTCTAAAACGTAATAAAAGGCAAACAGTTTAAGGCCAAGTTGTTCTTATGCACCTTTGATGTTAAGGCTCTCTGCTCTAGTACTCTTTACAAGGCAGCTATCGAAGCTGTAAACTATGGCCTTATCAAGGCAGATGTTTACCATCTGGACTTCAATAACTTTTTGATTAGACTCGTATCCGGTACTAACACACAAATGCTACGGACACATCATGGGCCTTGAATAGTGTATCATTTGATTCTTTTTATGCATAATGTTTTCATAGATTCCTTAAAAGAAGTCAAGATTTGGGACCCAGTGCATAATTTGTTTCTGTATGTGATGCTTGTAAGCATTGCTTGCTAAACAGCTATTGGATGATAGAGAAATCAGAAGTGGAAGACTTAAAAGAACATGTGCAATACCTCAATGAAAATTAGTCAGAACAGTATTTTCTTTTAAATTGTGTTTATCCTCCTTAGCCTACCTATTTGTGACTGTCACTGAGGCTGTATATGGCACAATTACCACCACCTTGTACCAGAAACTGCTCAGGTCAGTAGCTGTCATCCCCCACCACATGATAAGGAACATTCCAAAATCAGTTTCCAAGATTACATAGAGTTTGTTCTAGACTGCAGGATTAAGATAATTCCTCTAAGGACATGAGACACAGGTTCAGGCACAGGGGATATTCTCAGGATATCCTCTAAGGACATGGGACACAGTTTCAGCCACAGGGGATATTCTCAGGATATCCTTTAAGGACATGAGACACAGGTTCAGGCACAGTGGATATTCTCAGGATATTACACATACGTCTAAAACCATTGTAATTCCTCTAAGGACATGAGACACAGGTTCAGGCACAGGGGATATTCTCAGGATATTACACATACGTCTAAAACCATTGTAATTCCTCTAAGGACATGAGACACAGGTTCAGGCACAGGGGATATTCTCAGGATATTACACATACATCTAAAACCATTGTAATTCCTCTAAGGACATGAGACACAGGTTCAGGCACAGGGGATATTCTCAGGATATTACACATATGTCTAAAACCATTGTAATTCCTCTAAGGACATAAGACACATATTCAGGCACAGGGGATATTCTCAGGAAATTACACATACGTCTAAAACCATTGTAATTCCTCTAAGGACATGAGACACAGGTTCAGGCACAGGGGATATTCTCAGGATAGTACACATACGTCTAAAACCATTGTAATTCCTCTAAGGACATGAGACACAGGTTCAGCCACAGGGGATATTCTCAGGATATTACACATATGTCTAAAACCATTGTAATTCCTCTAAGGACATGAGACACAGGTTCAGGCACAGGGGATATTCTCAGGATATTACACATATGTCTAAAACCATTGTAATTCCTCTAAGGACATGAGACACAGGTTCAGCCACAGGGGATATTCTCAGGATATCCTCTAAGGACATGAGACACAGGTTCAGGCACAAGGGATATTCCCAGGATATTACGCATATGTCGAAAACCATTGTAATTCCTCTAAGGACATGAGACACAGGTTCAGGCACAGGGGATATTCTCAGGATATTACACATATGTCTAAAACCATTGTAATTCCTCTAAGGACATGAGACACAGGTTCAGGCACAGGGGATATTCTCAGGATATTACACATACATCTAAAACCATTGTAATTCCTCTAAGGACATACGACACAGGTTCAGGCACACGGGATATTCTCAGGATATTACACATACGTCTAAAACCATTGTAATTCCTCTAAGGACATGAGACACAGGTTCAGGCACAGGGGATATCCTCAGGATATTACACATACGTCTAAAACCATTGTAATTCATCTAAGGACATAAGACACAGGTTCAGCCACAGGGGATATTCTCAGGATATACTCTAAGGACATGAGACACATGTTCAGGCACAGGGGATATTCTCAGGATATTACACATATGTCTAAAACCATTGTAATTCCTCTAAGGACATGAGACAGAGGTTCAGGCACAGGGGATATTCTCAGGATATCCTCTAAGGACATGAGACACAGGTTCAGGCACAGGGGATATTCTCAAGATATTACACATACGTCTAAAACCATTGTAATTCCTCTAAGGACATGAGACACAGGTTCAGGCACAGGGGATATTCTCAGGATATTACACATATGTCTAAAACCATTGTAATTCCTCTCAGAATATGAGACACAGGTTCTGGCAGAGGGGATATTCTCAGGATATATCGTCTAAAACCATTGTAATTCCGAGACACAGGTTCAGGCACAGGGGATATTCTCAGGATATTACACATATGTCTAAAACCATTGTAATTCCTCTAAGAATATGAGACACAGGTTCTGGCAGAGGGGATATTCTCAGGATATTACACATACATCTAAAACCATTGTAATTCCTCTAAGGACATGAGACACAGGTTCAGGCATAGGGGATATTCTCAGGATATTACACATACATCTAAAACCATTGTAATTCCTGTAAGGACGAGACACAGGTTCAGGCACAGGGGATATTCTCAGGATATTACACATACGTCTAAAACCATTGTAATTCCTGTAAGGACGAGACACAGGTTCAGGCACAGGGGATATTCTCAGGATATTACACATACGTCTAAAACCATTGTATTTCCTCTAAGGACGTGAGACACAGGTTCAGGCACAGGGGATATTCTCAGGATATTACACATACGTCTAAAACCATTGTATTTCCTCTAAGGACGTGAGAGACAGGTTCAGGCACAGGGGATATTCTCAGGATATTACACATAAGTCTAAAACCATTGTAATTCCTCTAAGGACATGAGACACAGGTTCAGGCACAGGGGATATTCTCAGGATATTACACATACATCTAAAACCATTGTAACTCCTCTAAGGACATGAGACACAGGTTCAGGCACAGGGGATATTCTCAGGATATTACACATATGTCTAAAACCATTGTAATTCCTCTAAGGACATGAGACACAGGTTCAGGCACAGGGGATATTCTCAGGATATCCTCTAAGGACATGAGAGACAAGGTCAGGCACAGGGGATATTCTCAGGATATCCTCTAAGGACATGAGACACAGGTTCAGGCACAGGGGATATTCTCAGGATATCCTCTAAGGACATGAGACACAGGTTCAGGCACAGGGGATATTCTCAGGATATCCTCTAAGGACATGAGACACAGGTTCAGGCACAGGGGATATTCTCAGGATATCCATTGTAATTCCTCTAAGGTCATGAGACACAGGTTCAGGCACAGGGGATATTCTCATGATATCCTCTAAGGACATGAGACACAGGTTCAGGCACAGGGGATATTCTCAGGATATTACACATATGTCTAAAACCATTGCAATTCTTCTAAGGACATGAGACACAGGTTCAGGCACAGGGGATATTCTCAGGATATTACACATACGTCTAAAACCATTGTAATTCCTCTAAGGACATGAGACACAGGTTCAGGCACAGGGGATATTCTCAGGATATTACACATACATCTAAAACCATTGTAATTCCTCTAAGGACATGAGACACAGGTTCAGGCACAGGGGATATTCTCAGGATATTACACATACGTCTAAAACCATTGTAATTCCTCTAAGGATATGAGACACAGGTTCAGGCACAGGGGATATCTCAGAAGGACATGAGACACAGGTTCAGGCACAGGGGATATTCTCAGGATATTACACATACGTCTAAAACCATTGTAATTCCTCTAAGGACATGAGACACAGGTTCAGGCACAGGGGATATTCTCAGGATATTACACATACATCTAAAACCATTGTAATTCCTCTAAGGACATGAGACACAGGTTCAGGCACAGGGGATATTCTCAGGATATTACACATACGTCTAAAACCATTGTAATTCCTCTAAGGACATGAGACACAGGTTCAGGCACAGGGGATATTCTCAGGATATTACACATATGTCTAAAACCATTGTAATTCCTCTAAGGACATGAGACACAAGTTCAGGCACAGGGGATATCCTCAGGATATTACACATACGTCTAAAACCATTGTAATTCCTCTAAGGACATGAGACACAGGTTCAGCCACAGGGGATATTCTCAGGATATACTTTGAGGACATGAGACAGGTTCTGGCACATGGGATTTTCTCAGGATATTACACATATGTCTAAAACCATTGTAATTCCACTAAGGACATGAGACACAGGTTCAGGCACAGGGGATATTCTCAGGATATTACACATAAGTCTAAAACCATTGTAATTCCTCAAAGGACATGAGACACAGGTCCAGGCACAGGGGATATTCTCAGGATATTACACGTATGTCTAAAACCATTGTAATTCCTCTAAGGACATGAGACACAGGTTCAGGCACAGGGGATATTCTCAGGATATCCTCTAAGGACATGAGACACAGGTTCAGCCACAGGGGATATTCTCAGGATATCCTCTAAGGACATGAGACACGGGTTCAGGCACAGGCGATATTCTCAGGATATCCTCTAAGGACATGAGACACAGGTTCAGCCACAGGGGATATTCTCAGGATATCCTCTACGGACATGAGACACGGGTTCAGGCACAGGGGATATTCTCAGGATATCCTCTAAGGACATAAGACACAGGTTCAGCCACAGGGGATATTCTCAGGATATCCTCTAAGGACATGAGACACGGGTTCAGGCACAGGTGATATTCTCAGGATATCCTCTATGGACATGAGACACAAGGTCAGGCACAGGGGATATTCTCAGGATATCCTCTAAGGACATGAGACACAGGTTCAGGCACAGGGGATATTCTCAGGATATCCTCTAAGGGCATGAGACACAGGTTCAGGCACAGGGGATATTCTCAGGATATCCTCTAAGGACATGAGACACAGGTTCAGCCACAGGGGATATTCTCAGGATATCCTCTAAGGACATGAGACACGGGTTCAGGCACAGGCGATATTCTCAGGATATCCTCTATGGACATGAGACACAAGGTCAGGCACAGGGGATATTCTCAGGATATCCTCTAAGGACATGAGACACAGGTTCAGGCACAGGGGATATTCTCAGGATATCCTCTAAGGGCATGAGACACAGGTTCAGGCACAGGGGATATTCTCAGGATATCCTCAAGGACATGAGACACAGGTTCAGGCACAGGGGATATTCTCAGGATATTACACATACGTCTAAAACCATTGTAATTCCTCTAAGGACATGAGACACAGGTTCAGGCACAGGGGATATTCTCAGGATATTACACATACGTCTAAAACCATTGTAATTCCTCTAAGGACATGAGACACAGGTTCAGGCACAAGGGATATTCTCAGGATATTACACATATGTCTAAAACCATTGTAATTCCTCTAAAGACATGAGACACAGGTTCAGGCACAGGGGATATTCTCAGGATATTACACATATGTCTAAAACCATTTTAATTCCTCAAAGGACATGAGACACAGGTTCAGGCACAGGGGATATTCTCAGGATATTACACATACATCTAAAACCGTTGTAATTCCTCTAAGGACATAAGACACAGGTTCAGCCACAAGGGATATTCTCAGGATATACTCTAAGGACATGAGACACATGTTCAGGCACAGGGGATATTCTCAGGATATTACACATATGTCTAAAACCATTGTAATTCCTCTAAGGACATGAAACACAGGTTCAGGCACAGGGGATAGTCTCAGCATATTACACTTACATCTAAAACCATTGTAATTCCTCTAAGGACATGAGACACAGGTTCAGGCACAGGGGATATTCTCAGGATAGTACACATATGTCTAAAACCATTGTAATTCCTCTAAGGACATGAGACACAGGTTCAGGCACAGGGGATATTCTCAGGATGTCCTCTAAGGACATGAGACACAAGGTCAGGCACAGGGGATATTCTTAGAATATCCTCTAATGACATGAGACACAGGTTCAGGCCAGGGGATATTCTCAGGATATCCTCTAAGGACATGAGACACACATTCCGGCATAGGGGATATTCTCAGGATATCCTCTAAGGACATGAGACACAGGTTCAGGCACATGGGATATTCTCAGGATATTACACATACGTCTAAAACCATTGTAATTCCTCTAAGGACATGAGACACAGGTTCAGGCACAGGGGATATCTCAGGATATTACACATACGTCTAAAACCATTGTAATTCCTCTAAGGACATGAGACACAGGTTCAGGCACAGGGGATATTCTCAGGATATTACACATACGTCTAAAACCATTGTAATTCCTCTAAGGACATGAGACACAGGTTCAGGCACAGGGGATATTCTCATGATATCCTCTAAGGACATGAGACACAGGTTCAGGCACAGGGGATATTCTCAGGATATTACACATATGTCTAAAACCATTGCAATTCTTCTAAGGACATGAGACACAGGTTCAGGCACAGGGGATATTCTCAGGATATTACACATACGTCTAAAACCATTGTAATTCCTCTAAGGACATGAGACACAGGTTCAGGCACAGGGGATATTCTCAGGATATTACACATACATCTAAAACCATTGTAATTCCTCTAAGGACATGAGACACAGGTTCAGGCACAGGGGATATTCTCAGGATATTACACATACGTCTAAAACCATTGTAATTCCTCTAAGGACATGAGACACAGGTTCAGGCACAGGGGATATCTCAGGATATTACACATACGTCTAAAACCATTGTAATTCCTCTAAGGACATGAGACACAGGTTCAGGCACAGGGGATATTCTCAGGATATTACACATACGTCTAAAACCATTGTAATTCCTCTAAGGACATGAGACACAGGTTCAGGCACAGGGGATATTCTCAGGATATTACACATACGTCTAAAACCATTGTAATTCCTCTAAGGACATGACACACAGGTTCAGGCACAGGGGATATTCTCAGGATATTACACATATGTCTAAAACCATTGTAATTCCTCTATGGACATGAGACACAGGTTCAGGCACAGGGGATATTCTCAGGATATTACACATACTTCTAAAACCATTGTAATTCCTCTAAGGACATGAGACACAGGTTCAGCCACAGGGGATATTCTCAGGATATACTCTAAGGACATGAGACACATGTTCAGGCACAGGGGATATTCTCAGGATATTACACATATGTCTAAAACCATTGTAATTCCTCTAAGGACATGAGACACAGGTTCAGGCACAGGGGATATTCTCAGGATATTACACATAAGTCTAAAACCATTGTAATTCCTCTAAGGACATACGACACAGGTTCAGGCACAGGGGATATTCTCAGGATATTACACATACATCTAAAACCATTGTAATTCCCCTAAGGACATGAGACACAGGTTCAGGCACAGGGGATATTCTCAAGATATTACACATATGTCTAAAACCATTGTAATTCCTCTAAGGACATGAGACACAGGTTCAGGCACAGGGGATATTCTCAGGATATCCTCTAAGGACATGAGACACAGGTTCAGCCACAGGGGATATTCTCAGGATATCCTTGAAGGACATGACGGGTTCAGGCACAGGGGATATTCTCAGGATATCCTCTAAGGACATGATACACAGGTTCAGGCACAGGGGATATTCTTAGGATATTACACATACGTCTAAAACCATTGTAATTCCTCTAAGGACATTGAACACAGGTTCAGCCACAGGGTATATTCTCAGGATATCCTCTAAGGACACAAGACACAGGTTCAGGCAAAGGGGATATTCTCAGGATATCCTCTAAGGACATGATACACAGGTTCAGGCACAGGGGATATTCTCAGGATATCCTCTAAGGACATGAGACACAGGTTCAGGCACAGGTGATATTCTCAGGATATCCTCTAAGGACATGAGACACAGGTTCAGGCACAGGAGATATTCTCAGGATATTACACATACGTCTAAAACCATTGTAATTCCTCTAAGGACATGAGACCCAGGTTCAGGCATAGGGGATATTCTCAAGATGTCCTCTAAGGACATGAGACACAGGTTCAGGCACAGGGGATATTCTCAGGATATTACACATATGTCTAAAACCATTGTAATTCCTCTAAGGACATGAGACCCAGGTTCAGGCACAGGGGATATTCTCAGGATATCCTCTATGGACATGAGACACTAGGTCAGGCACAGGGGATATTCTCAGGATATCCTCTAAGGACATGAGACACAGGTTCAGGCACAGGGGATATTCTCAGGATATCCTCTAAGGACATGAGACACAGGTTCAGGCATAGGGGATATTCTCAGGATATCCTCTAAGGACATGAGACACAGGTTCAGGCACAGGGGATATTCTTAGGATATTACACATATGTCTAAAACCATTGTAATTCCTCAAAGGACATGAGACACAGGTTCAGGCACAGGGGATATTCTCAGGATATTACACATATGTCTAAAACCATTGTAATTCCTCTAAGGACATGAGACACAGCTTCAGGCACAGGGGATATTCTCAGGATATTACACATACATCTAAAATCATTGCAATTCCTCTAAGGACATGAGACACAAGTTCAGGCACAGGGGATATTCTCAGGATATTACACATACATCTAAAACCATTGTAATTCCTCTAAGGACATGAGACACAGGTTCAGGCACAGGGGATATTCTCAGGTTATTACACATACATCTAAAACCATTGTAATTCCTCTAAGGACATGAGACACAGGTTCAGGCACAGGGGATATTCTCAGGATATCCTCTAAGGACATGAGACACAGGTAGAGGCACAGGGGATATTCTCAGGCTATTACACATATGTCTAAAACCTTTGTAATTCCTCTAAAGACATGAGACACAGGTTCAGGCACAGGGGATATTCTCAGGATATTACACATACGTCTAAAACCATTGTAATTCCTCTAAGGACATGAGACACAGGTTCAGGCACAGGGGATATTCTCATGATATTACACATAAGTCTAAAACCATTGTAATTCCTCTAAGGACATGAGACACAGGTTCAGGCACAGGGGATATTCTCAGGATATTACACATACATCTAAAACCATTGTAATTCCTCTAAGGACATGAGACACAGGTTCAGGCACAGGGGATATTCTCAGGGTATCCTCTAAGGACATGAGACACAGGTTCAGGCACAGGGGATATTCTCAGGATATTACACATATGTCTAAAACCATTGTAATTCCTCTAAGGACATGAGACACAGGTTCAGGCACAGGGGATATTCTCAGGATATTACACATATGTCTAAAACCATTGTAATTCCTCTAAGGACATGAGACACAGGTTCAGGCACAGGGGATATTCTCAGGATATTACACATACGTCTAAAACCATTGTAATTCCTCTAAGGACATGGGACACAGGTTCAGCCACAGGGTATATTCTCAGGATATCCTCTAAGGACACGAGACACAGGTTCAGCCACAGGGGATATTCTCAGAATATCCTCTAAGGACATGAGACACAGGTTCAGGCACAGGGCATATTCTCAGGATATCCTCTAAGGACATGATACACAGGTTCAGGCACAGGGGATATTCTCAGGATATCCTCTAAGGAGATGATACACAGGTTCAGGCACAGGGGATATTCTCACGATATCCTCTAAGGACATGAGACACAGGTTCAGGCACAGGGGATATTCTCAGGATATTACACATACGTCTAAAATCATTGTAATTCCTCTAAGGACATGAGACCCAGGTTCAGGCACAGGGGATATTCTCAAGATATCCTCTATGTACATGAGACCCAAGGTCAGGCACAGGGGATATTCTCAGGATATCCTCTAAGGACATGAGACACAGGTTCAGGCACAGGGGATATTCTCAGGATATCCTCTAAGGACATGAGACACAGGTTCAGGCATAGGGGATATTCTCAGGATATCCTCTAAGGACATGAGACACAGGTTCAGGCACAGGGGATATTCTTAGGATATTACACATACGTCTAAAACCATTGTAATTCCTCAAAGGACATGAGACACAGGTTCAGGCACAGGGGATATTCTCAGGATATTACACATACGTCTAAAACCATTGTACTTCCTCTAAGGACATGAAACACAGGTTCAGGCACAGGAGATATTCTCAGGATATTACACATACATCTAAAACCATTGTAATTCCTCTAAGGACATGAGACACAGCTTCAGGCACAGGGATATTCTCAGGATATTACACATACATCTAAAATCATAGCAATTCCTCTAAGGACATGAGACCACAGGTTCAGGCACAGGGGATATTCTCAGGATATTACACATACATCTAAAACCATTGTAATTCCTCTAAGGACATGAGACACAGGTTCAGGCACAGGGGATAATCTCAGGTTATTACACATACGTCTAAAACCATTGTAATTCCTCTAAGGACATGAGACACAGGTTCAGGCACAGGGATATTCTCAGGATATCCTCTAAGGACACGAGACACAGGTTGAGGCACAGGGGATATTCTCAGGCTATTACACATATGTCTAAAACCTTTGTAATTCCTCTAAAGACATGAGACACAGGTTCAAGCACAGGGGATATTCTCAGGATATTACACATACATCTAAAACCATTGTAATTCCTCTAAGGACATGAGACACAGGTTCAGGCACAGGGGATATTCTCAGGATATTACACATACGTCTAAAACCATTGTAATTCCTCTAAAGACATGAGACACAGGTTCAGGCACAGGGGATATTCTCAGGATATTACACAGACATCTAAAACCATGGTAATTCCTCTAAGGACATAAGACACAGGTTCAGGCACAGGGGATATTCTCATAATATTACACATATGTCTAAAACCATTGTAATTCCTCTAAGGACATGAGACACAGGTTCAGCCACAGGGGATATTCTCAGGATATACTCTAAGGACATGAGACACAGGTTCAGGCACAGGGGATATTCTCAGGATATTACACATATGTCTAAAACAATTGTAATTCCTCTAAGGACATGAGACACAGGTTCAGGCACAGGGGATATTCTCAGGATATTACACATACGTCTAAAACCATTGTAATTCCTCTAAGGACATGAGACACAGGTTCAGGCACAGGGGATATTCTCAGGATATCCTCTAAGGACATGATACACAGGTTCGGGCCCAGGGGATATTCTCAGGATATTACATACGTCTCAAACCATTGTAATTCCTCTAAGGACATGAGACACTGGTTCAGGCACAGGGATATTCTCAGGATATCCTCTAAGGACATGAGACACAGGATCAGACACAGCGAATATTCTCAGGATATTACACATACGTCTAAAACCATTGTAGTTCCTGTAAGGACGAGACACAGGTTCAGGCACAGGGGATATTCTCAGGATATTGCACATAGGTCTAAAACCATTGTAATTCCTCTAAGGACATGAGACACAGGTTAAGGCACAGGGGATATTTTCAGGATATCCTCTAAGGACATGAGCCACAGGTTCAGCCACAGGGGATATTCTCAGGATATCCTCTAAGGACATGAGACACGGGTTCAGGCACAGGCGATATTCTCAGGATATCCTCTAAGGACATGAGACACAGGTTCAGGCACAGGGGATATTCTCAGGATATTACACATACGTCTAAAACCATTGTAATTCCTCTAAGGACATGGGGCACAGGTTCAGCCACAGGGTATATTCTCAGGATATCCTCTAAGGACACGAGACACAGGTTCAGGCACAGGGGATATTCTCAGGATATCCTCTAAGGACATGATACACAGGTTCAGGCACAGGGGATATTCTCAGGATATCCTCTAAGGACATGAGACACAGGTTCAGGCACAGGGGATATTCTCAGGATATCCTCTAAGGACATGAGACACAGGTTCAGGCACAGGGGATATTCTCAGGATATTACACATACGTCTAAAACCATTGTAATTCCTCTAAGGACATGAGACCCTGGTTCAGGCATAGGGGATATTCTCAGGATATCCTCTAAGGACATGAGACACAGGTTCAGGCACAGGGGATATTCTCAGGATATTACACATATATCTAAAACCATTGTAATTCCTCTAAGGACATGAGACCCAGGTTCAGGCACAGGGGATATTCTCAGGATATCCTCTATGGACATGAGACACAGGTTCAGGCACAGGGGATATTCTCAGGATATTACACATACGTCTAAAACCATTGTAATTCCTCTAAGGACATGGGGCACAGGTTCAGCCACAGGGTATATTCTCAGGATATCCTCTAAGAACACGAGACACAGGTTCAGGCACAGGGGACAGTCTCAGGATATCCTCTAAGGACATGAGACACAGGTTCAGGCACAAGGGATATTCTCAGGATATTACACATATATCTAAAACCATTGTAATTCCTCTAACGACATGAGACACGGGTTCAGGCACAGGCGATATTCTCAGGATATCCTCTAAGGACATGAGACACAGGTTCAGGCACAGGGGATATTCTCAGGATATTACACATACGTCTAAAACCATTGTAATTCCTCTAAGGACATGGGGCACAGGTTCAGCCACAGGGTATATTCTCAGGATATCCTCTAAGGACACGAGACACAGGTTCAGGCACAGGGGATATTCTCAGGACATCCTCTAAGGACATGATACACAGGTTCAGGCACAGGGGATATTCTCAGGATATCCTCTAAGAACATGAGACACAGGTTTAGGCACAGGGGATATTCTCAGGATATCCTCTAAGGACATGAGACACAGGTTCAGGCACAGGGGATATTCTCAGGATATTACACATACGTCTAAAACCATTGTAATTCCTCTAAGGACATGAGACCCAGGTTCAGGCATAGGGGATATTCTCAGGATATCCTCTAAGGACATGAGACACAGGTTCAGGCACAGGGGATATTCTCAGGATATTACACATATATCTAAAACCATTGTAATTCCTCTAAGGACATGAGACCCAGGTTCAGGCACAGGGGATATTCTCAGGATATCCTCTATGGACATGAGACACTAGGTCAGGCACAGGGGATATTCTCAGGATATCCTCTAAGGACTTGAGACAAAGGTTCAGGCACAGGGGATATTCTCAGGATATCCTCTAAGGACATGAGGCACAGGTTCAGGCATATGGGATATTCTCAGGATATCCTCTAAGGACATGAGACACAGGTTCAGGCACAGGGGATATTCTTAGGATATTACACATACGTCTAAAACCATTGTAATTCCTCAAAGGACATGAGACACAGGTTCAAGCACAGGGGTATTCTCAGGATATTACACATACGTCTAAACCATTGTACTTCCTCTAAGGACATGAAACACAGGTTCAGGCACAGGAGAAATTCTCAGGATATTACACATACGTCTAAAACCATTGCAATTCCTCTAAGGACATGAGACACAGCTTCAGGCACAGGGGATATTCTCAGGATATTACACATACATCTAAAATCATTGCAATTCCTCTAAGGACATGAGACACAGGTTCAGGCACAGGGGATATTCTCAGGATATTACACATACATCTAAAACCATTGTAATTCCTCTAAGGACATGAGACACAGGTTCAGGCACAGGGGATATTCTCAGGTTATTACACATATGTCTAAAACCATTGTAATTCTTCTAAGGACATGAGACGCAGGTTCAGGCACAGGGGATATTCTCAGGATATTACACATAAGTCTAAAACCATTGTAATTCCTCTAAGGACATGAGACACAGGTTCAGGCACAGGGGATATTCTCAGGATATTACACATACATCTAAAACCATTGTAATTCCTCTAAGGACATGAGACACAGGTTCTGGCACAGGGGATATTCTCAGGATATCCTCTAAGGACATGAGACACAGGTTCAGGCACAGGGGATATTCTCAGGATATTACACATATGTCTAAAACCATTGTAATTCCTCTAAGGACATGAGACACAGGTTCAGGCACAGGGGATATTCTCAGGATATTACACATACGTCTAAAACCATTGTAATTCCTCTAAGGACATGAGACACAGGTTCAGGCACAGGGGATATTCTCAGGATATTACACATACGTCTAAAACCATTGTAATTCCTCTAAAGACATGGGACACAGGTTCAGCCACAGGGTATATTCTCAGGATATCCTCTAAGGACACGAGACACAGGTTCAGCCACAGGGGATATTCTCAGGATATCCTCTAAGGACATGAGACACAGGTTCAGGCACAGGGGATATTCTCAGGATATCCTCTAAGGACATGATACACAGGTTCAGGCACAGGGGATATTCTCAGGATATCCTCTAAGGACATGAGACACAGGTTCAGGCACAGGGGATATTCTCAGGATATCCTCTAAGGACATGAGACACAGGTTCAGGCACAGGGGATATTCTCAGGATATTACACATACGTCTAAAACCATTGTAATTCCTCTAAGGACATGAGACCCAGGTTCAGGCACAGGGGATATTCTCAGCATATCCTCTATGGACATGAGACACAAGGTCAGGCACAGGGGATATTATCAGGATATCCTCTAAGGACATGAGACACAGGTTTAGGCACAGGGGATATTCTCAGGATATCCTCTAAGGACATGAGACACAGGTTCAGGCATAGGGGATATTCTCAGGATATCCTCTAAGGACATGAGACACAGGTTCAGGCACAGGGGATATTCTTAGGATATTACACATACGTCTAAAACCATTGTAATTCCTCAAAGGACATGAGACACAGGTTCAGGCACAGGGGATATTCTCAGGATATTACACATACGTCTAAAACCATTGTACTTCCTCTAAGGACATGAAACACAGGTTCAGGCACAGGAGATATTCTCAGGATATTACACATACGTCTAAAACCATTGTAATTCCTCTAAGGACATGAGACACAGCTTCAGGCACATGGGGATATTCTCAGGATATTACACATACAACTAAAATCATTACAATTCCTCTAAGGACATGAGACACGGTTCAGGCACAGGGGATATTCTCAGGATATTACACATACATCTAAAACCATTGTAATTCCTCTAAGGACATGAGACACAGGTTCAGGCACAGGGGATATTCTCAGGTCATTACACATACATCTAAAACCATTGTAATTCCTCTAAGGACATGAGACACAGGTTCAGGCACAGGGGATATTCTCAGGATATCCTCTAAGGACATGAGACACAGGTTGAGGCACAGGGGATATTCTCAGGCTATTACACATATGTCTAAAACCTTTGTAATTCCTCTAAAGACATGAGACACAGGTTCAGGCACAGGGGATATTCTCAGGATATTACACATACGTCTAAAACCATTGTAATTCCTCTAAGGACATGAGACACAGGTTCAGCCACAGGGGATATTCTCAGGATATTACACATAAGTCTAAAACCATTGTAATTCCTCTAAGGACATGAGACACAGGTTCAGGCACAGGGTATATTCTCAGGATATTACACATACATCTAAAACCATTGTAATTCCTCTAAGGACATGAGACACAGGTTCAGGCACATGGGATATTCTCAGGATATCCTCTAAGGACATGAGACACAGGTTCAGGCACAGGGGATATTCTCAGGATATTACACATATGTCTAAAACCATTGTAATTCCTCTAAGGACATGAGACACAGGTTCAGGCACAGGGGATATTCTCAGGATATTACACATACGTCTAAAACCATTGTAATTCCTCTAAGGACATGAGACACATGTTCAGGCACAGGGGATATTCTCAGGATATTACACATACGTCTAAAACCATTGTAATTCCTCTAAAGACATGAGACACAGGTTCAGGCACAGGGGATATTCTCAGGATATTACACATACGTCTAAAACCATTGTAATTCCTCTAAGGACATGAGACACAGGTTCAGGCACAGGGGATATTCTCAGGATATTACACATACGTCTAAAACCATTGTAATTCCTCTAAAGACATGAGACACAGGTTCTGGCACAGGGGATATTCTCAGGATATCCTCTAAGGACATGAGACACAGGTTCAGGCACAGGGGATATTCTCAGGATATTACACATATGTCTAAAACCATTGTAATTCCTCTAAGGACATGAGACACAGGTTCAGGCACAGGGGATATTCTCAGGATATTACACATACGTCTAAAACCATTGTAATTCCTCTAAGGACATGAGACACAGGTTCAGGCACAGGGGATATTCTCAGGATATTACACATACGTCTAAAACCATTGTAATTCCTCTAAAGACATGGGACACAGGTTCAGCCACAGGGTATATTCTCAGGATATCCTCTAAGGACACGAGACACAGGTTCAGCCACAGGGGATATTCTCAGGATATCCTCTAAGGACATGAGACACAGGTTCAGGCACAGGGGATATTCTCAGGATATCCTCTAAGGACATGATACACAGGTTCAGGCACAGGGGATATTCTCAGGATATCCTCTAAGGACATGAGACACAGGTTCAGGCACAGGGATATTCTCAGGATATCCTCTAAGGACATGAGACACAGGTTCAGGCACAGGATATTCTCAGGATATTACACATACGTCTAAAACCATTGTAATTCCTCTAAGGACATGAGACCCAGGTTCAGGCACAGGGGATATTCTCAGGATATCCTCTATGGACATGAGACACAAGGTCAGGCACAGGGGATATTATCAGGATATCCTCTAAGGACATGAGACACAGGTTTAGGCACAGGGGATATTCTCAGGATATCCTCTAAGGACATGAGACACAGGTTCAGGCATAGGGGATATTCTCAGGATATCCTCTAAGGACATGAGACACAGGTTCAGGCACAGGGGATATTCTTAGGATATTACACATACGTCTAAAACCATTGTAATTCCTCAAAGGACATGAGACACAGGTTCAGGCACAGGGGATATTCTCAGGATATTACACATACGTCTAAAACCATTGTACTTCCTCTAAGGACATGAAACACAGGTTCAGGCACAGGAGATATTCTCAGGATATTACACATACGTCTAAAACCATTGTAATTCCTCTAAGGACATGAGACACAGCTTCAGGCACATGGGGATATTCTCAGGATATTACACATACAACTAAAATCATTACAATTCCTCTAAGGACATGAGACACGGTTCAGGCACAGGGGATATTCTCAGGATATTACACATACATCTAAAACCATTGTAATTCCTCTAAGGACATGAGACACAGGTTCAGGCACAGGGGATATTCTCAGGTCATTACACATACATCTAAAACCATTGTAATTCCTCTAAGGACATGAGACACAGGTTCAGGCACAGGGGATATTCTCAGGATATCCTCTAAGGACATGAGACACAGGTTGAGGCACAGGGGATATTCTCAGGCTATTACACATATGTCTAAAACCTTTGTAATTCCTCTAAAGACATGAGACACAGGTTCAGGCACAGGGGATATTCTCAGGATATTACACATACGTCTAAAACCATTGTAATTCCTCTAAGGACATGAGACACAGGTTCAGCCACAGCGGATATTCTCAGGATATTACACATAAGTCTAAAACCATTGTAATTCCTCTAAGGACATGAGACACAGGTTCAGGCACAGGGTATATTCTCAGGATATTACACATACATCTAAAACCATTGTAATTCCTCTAAGGACATGAGACACAGGTTCAGGCACATGGGATATTCTCAGGATATCCTCTAAGGACATGAGACACAGGTTCAGGCACAGGGGATATTCTCAGGATATTACACATATGTCTAAAACCATTGTAATTCCTCTAAGGACATGAGACACAGGTTCAGGCACAGGGGATATTCTCAGGATATTACACATACGTCTAAAACCATTGTAATTCCTCTAAGGACATGAGACACATGTTCAGGCACAGGGGATATTCTCAGGATATTACACATACGTCTAAAACCATTGTAATTCCTCTAAAGACATGAGACACAGGTTCAGGCACAGGGGATATTCTCAGGATATTACACATCGTCTAAAACCATTGTAATTCCTCTAAGGACATGAGACACAGGTTCAGGCACAGGGGATATTCTCAGGATATTACACATACGTCTAAAACCATTGTAATTCCTCTAAAGACATGAGACACAGGTTCAGGCACAGGGGATATTCTCAGGATATTACACATACGTCTAAAACCATTGTAATTCCTCTAAGGACATGAGACACAGGTTCAGGCACAGGGGATATTCTCAGGATATTACACATATGTCTATAACCATTGTAATTCCTCTAAGGACATGAGACACAGGTTCAACCACAGGGGATAATCTCAGGATATACTCTAAGGACATGAGACACAGGTTCAGGCACAGGGGATATTCTCAGGATATTACACATGTCTAAAACCATTGTAATTCCTCTAAGGACATGAAACACAGGTTCAGGCACAGGGGATATTCTCAGGATATTACACATACGTCTAAAACCATTGTAATTCCTCTAAGGACATGAGACACAGGTTCAGGCACAGGGGATATTCTCAGGATATCCTCTAAGGACATGATACACAGGTTCAGGCACAGGGGATATTCTCAGCATATTACACATACGTCTAAAACCATTGTAATTCCTCTAAGGACATGAGACACTGGTTCAGGCACAGGGGACATTCTCAGGATATCCTCTAAGGACATGAGACACAGGTTCAGGCACAGGGGATATTCTCAGGATATCCTCTAAGGACATGAGACACAGGTTGAGGCACAGGGGATATTCTCAGGCTATTACACATATGTCTAAAACCTTTGTAATTCCTCTAAAGACATGAGACACAGGTTCAGGCACAGGGGATATTCTCAGGATATTACACATACATCTAAAACCATTGTAATTCCTCTAAGGACATGAGACACAGGTTCAGGCAAAGGGGATATTCTCATGATATTACACATAAGTCTAAAACCATTGTAATTCCTCTAAGGACATGAGACACAGGTTCAGGCACAGGGGATATTCTCAGGATATTACACATACATCTAAAACCATTGTAATTCCTCTAAGGACATGAGACACAGGTTCAGGCACAGGAGATATTCTCAGGATATCCTCTAAGGACATGAGACACAGGTTCAGGCACAGGGGATATTCTCAGGATATTACACATATGTCTAAAACCATTGTAATTCCTCTAAGGACATGAGACACAGGTTCAGGCACAGGGGATATTCTCAGGATATTACACATATGTCTAAAACCATTGTAATTCCTCTAAGGACATGAGACACAGGTTCAGGCACAGGGGATATTCTCAGGATATTACACATACGTCTAAAACCATTGTAATTCCTCTAAGGACATGGGACACAGGTTCAGCCACAGGGTATATTCTCAGGATATCCTCTAAGGACATGAGACACAGGTTCAGCCACAGGGGATATTCTCAGAATATCCTCTAAGGACATGAGACACAGGTTCAGGCACAGGGGATATTCTCAGGATATCCTCTAAGGACATGATACACAGGTTCAGGCACAGGGGATATTCTCAGGATATCCTCTAAGGACATGAGACACAGGTTCAGGCACAGGGGATATTCTCACGATATCCTCTAAGGACATGAGACACAGGTTCAGGCACAGGGGATATTCTCAGGATATTACACATACGTCTAAAATCATTGTAATTCCTCTAAGGACATGAGACCCAGGTTCAGGCACAGGGGATATTCTCAAGATATCCTCTATGGACATGAGACCCAAGGTCAGGCACAGGGGATATTCTCAGGATATCCTCTAAGGACATGAGACACAGGTTCAGGCACAGGGGATATTCTCAGGATATCCTCTAAGGACATGAGACACAGGTTCAGGCATAGGGGATATTCTCAGGATATCCTCTAAGGACATGAGACACAGGTTCAGGCACAGGGGATATTCTTAGGATATTACACATACGTCTAAAACCATTGTAATTCCTCAAAGGACATGAGACACAGGTTCAGGCACAGGGGATATTCTCAGGATATTACACATACGTCTAAAACCATTGTACTTCCTCTAAGGACATGAAACACAGGTTCAGGCACAGGAGATATTCTCAGGATATTACACATACATCTAAAACCATTGTAATTCCTCTAAGGACATGAGACACAGCTTCAGGCACAGGGGATATTCTCAGGATATTACACATACATCTAAAATCATAGCAATTCCTCTAAGGACATGAGACCACAGGTTCAGGCACAGGGGATATTCTCAGGATATTACACATACATCTAAAACCATTGTAATTCCTCTAAGGACATGAGACACAGGTTCAGGCACAGGGGATAATCTCAGGTTATTACACATACGTCTAAAACCATTGTAATTCCTCTAAGGACATGAGACACAGGTTCAGGCACAGGGGATATTCTCAGGATATCCTCTAAGGACACGAGACACAGGTTGAGGCACAGGGGATATTCTCAGGCTATTACACATATGTCTAAAACCTTTGTAATTCCTCTAAAGACATGAGACACAGGTTCAAGCACAGGGGATATTCTCAGGATATTACACATACATCTAAAACCATTGTAATTCCTCTAAGGACATGAGACACAGGTTCAGGCACAGGGGATATTCTCAGGATATTACACATACGTCTAAAACCATTGTAATTCCTCTAAAGACATGAGACACAGGTTCAGGCACAGGGGATATTCTCAGGATATTACACAGACATCTAAAACCATGGTAATTCCTCTAAGGACATAAGACACAGGTTCAGGCACAGGGGATATTCTCATAATATTACACATACGTCTAAAACCATTGTAATTCCTCTAAGGACATGAAACACAGGTTCAGCCACAGGGGATATTCTCAGGATATACTCTAAGGACATGAGACACAGGTTCAGGCACAGGGGATATTCTCAGGATATTACACATATGTCTAAAACCATTGTAATTCCTCTAAGGACATGAGACACAGGTTCAGGCACAGGGGATATTCTCAGGATATTACACATACGTCTAAAACCATTGTAATTCCTCGAAGGACATGAGACACAGGTTCAGGCACAGGGGATATTCTCAGGATATCCTCTAAGGACATGATACACAGGTTCGGGCCCAGGGGATATTCTCAGGATATTACACATACGTCTCAAACCATTGTAATTCCTCTAAGGACATGAGACACTGGTTCAGGCACAGGGGATATTCTCAGGATATCCTCTAAGGACATGAGACACAGGATCAGACACAGCGAATATTCTCAGGATATTACACATACGTCTAAAACCATTGTAATTCCTGTAAGGACGAGACACAGGTTCAGGCACAGGGGATATTCTCAGGATATTGCACATAGGTCTAAAACCATTGTAATTCCTCTAAGGACATGAGACACAGGTTAAGGCACAGGGGATATTTTCAGGATATCCTCTAAGGACATGAGCCACAGGTTCAGCCACAGGGGATATTCTCAGGATATCCTCTAAGGACATGAGACACGGGTTCAGGCACAGGCGATATTCTCAGGATATCCTCTAAGGACATGAGACACAGGTTCAGGCACAGGGGATATTCTCAGGATATTACACATATGTCTAAAACCATTGTAATTCCTCTAAGGACATGGGGCACAGGTTCAGCCACAGGGTATTTTCTCAGGATATCCTCTAAGGACACGAGACACAGGTTCAGGCACAGGGGATATTCTCAGGATATCCTCTAAGGACATGATACACAGGTTCAGGCACAGGGGATATTCTCAGGATATCCTCTAAGGACATGAGACACAGGTTCAGGCACAGGGGATATTCTCAGGATATCCTCTAAGGACATGAGACACAGTTTCAGGCACAGGGGATATTCTCAGGATATTACACTTACGTCTAAAACCATTGTAATTCCTCTAAGGACATGAGACCCTGGTTCAGGCATAGGGGATATTCTCAGGATATCCTCTAAGGACATGAGACACAGGTTCAGGCACAGGGGATATTCTCAGGATATTACACATATATCTAAAACCATTGTAATTCCTCTAAGGACATGAGACCCAGGTTCAGGCACAGGGGATATTCTCAGGATATCCTCTATGGACATGAGACACAGGTTCAGGCACAGGGGATATTCTCAGGATATTACAAATACGTCTAAAACCATTGTAATTCCTCTAAGGACATGGGGCACAGGTTCAGCCACAGGGTATATTCTCAGGATATCCTCTAAGAACACGAGACACAGGTTCAGGCACAGGGGACAGTCTCAGGATATCCTCTAAGGACATGAGACACAGGTTCAGGCACAGGGGATATTCTCAGGATATTACACATATATCTAAAACCATTGTAATTCCTCTAACGACATGAGACACGGGTTCAGGCACAGGCGATATTCTCAGGATATCCTCTAAGGACATGAGACACAGGTTCAGGCACAGGGGATATTCTCAGGATATTACACATACGTCTAAAACCATTGTAATTCCTCTAAGGACATGGGGCACAGGTTCAGCCACAGGGTATATTCTCAGGATATCCTCTAAGGACACGAGACACAGGTTCAGGCACAGGGATATTCTCAGGACATCCTCTAAGGACATGATACACAGGTTCAGGCACAGGGGATATTCTCAGGATATCCTCTAAGAACATGAGACACAGGTTTAGGCACAGGGGATATTCTCAGGATATCCTCTAAGGACATGAGACACAGGTTCAGGCACAGGGGATATTCTCAGGATATTACACATACGTCTAAAACCATTGTAATTCCTCTAAGGACATGAGACCCAGGTTCAGGCATAGGGGATATTCTCAGGATATCCTCTAAGGACATGAGACACAGGTTCAGGCACAGGGGATATTCTCAGGATATTACACATATATCTAAAACCATTGTAATTCCTCTAAGGACATGAGACCCAGGTTCAGGCACAGGGGATATTCTCAGGATATCCACTATGGACATGAGACACTAGGTCAGGCACAGGGGATATTCTCAGGATATCCTCTAAGGACTTGAGACAAAGGTTCAGGCACAGGGGATATTCTCAGGATATCCTCTAAGGACATGAGGCACAGGTTCAGGCATATGGGATATTCTCAGGATATCCTCTAAGGACATGAGACACAGGTTCAGGCACAGGGGATATTCTTAGGATATTACACATACGTCTAAAACCATTGTAATTCCTCAAAGGACATGAGACACAGGTTCAGGCACAGGGGATATTCTCAGGATATTACACATACGTCTAAACCATTGTACTTCCTCTAAGGACATGAAACACAGGTTCAGGCACAGGAGAAATTCTCAGGATATTACACATACGTCTAAAACCATTCCAATTCCTCTAAGGACATGAGACACAGCTTCAGGCACAGGGGATATTCTCAGGATATTACACATACATCTAAAATCATTGCAATTCCTCTAAGGACATGAGACACAGGTTCAGGCACAGGGGATATTCTCAGGATATTACACATACATCTAAAACCATTGTAATTCCTCTAAGGACATGAGACACAGGTTCAGGCACAGGAGATATTCTCAGGTTATTACACATACGTCTAAAACCATTGTAATTCCTCTAAGGACATGAGACGCAGGTTCAGGCACAGGGGATATTCTCAGGATATTATACATAAGTCTAAAACCATTGTAATTCCTCTAAGGACATGAGACACAGGTTCAGGCACAGGGGATATTCTCAGGATATTACACATACATCTAAAACCATTGTAATTCCTCTAAGGACATGAGACACAGGTTCTGGCACAGGGGATATTCTCAGGATATCCTCTAAGGACATGAGACACAGGTTCAGGCACAGGGGATATTCTCAGGATATTACACATATGTCTAAAACCATTGTAATTCCTCTAAGGACATGAGACACAGGTTCAGGCACAGGGGATATTCTCAGGATATTACACATACGTCTAAAACCATTGTAATTCCTCTAAGGACATGAGACACAGGTTCAGGCACAGGGGATATTCTCAGGATATTACACATACGTCTAAAACCATTGTAATTCCTCTAAAGACATGGGACACAGGTTCAGCCACAGGGTATATTCTCAGGATATCCTCTAAGGACACGAGACACAGGTTCAGCCACAGGGGATATTCTCAGGATATCCTCTAAGGACATGAGACACAGGTTCAGGCACAGGGGATATTCTCAGGATATCCTCTAAGGACATGATACACAGGTTCAGGCACAGGGATATTCTCAGGATATCCTCTAAGGACATGAGACACAGGTTCAGGCACAGGGATATTCTCAGGATATCCTCTAAGGACATGAGACACAGGTTCAGGCACAGGGGATATTCTCAGGATATTACACATACGTCTAAAACCATTGTAATTCCTCTAAGGACATGAGACCCAGGTTCAGGCACAGGGGATATTCTCAGGATATCCTCTATGGACATGAGACACAAGGTCAGGCACAGGGGATATTATCAGGATATCCTCTAAGGACATGAGACACAGGTTCAGGCACAGGGGAAATTCTCAGGATATCCTCTAAGGACATGAGACACAGGTTCAGGCATAGGGGATATTCTCAGGATATCCTCTAAGGACATGAGACACAGGTTCAGGCACAGGGGATATTCTTAGGATATTACACATACGTCTAAAACCATTGTAATTCCTCAAAGGACATGAGACACAGGTTCAGGCACAGGGGATATTCTCAGGATATTACACATACGTCTAAAACCATTGTACTTCCTCTAAGGACATGAAACACAGGTTCAGGCACAGGAGATATTCTCAGGATATTACACATACGTCTAAAACCATTGTAATTCCTCTAAGGACATGAGACACAGCTTCAGGCACATGGGGATATTCTCAGGATATTACACATACAACTAAAATCATTACAATTCCTCTAAGGACATGAGACACCGGTTCAGGCACAGGGGATATTCTCAGGATATTACACATACATCTAAAACCATTGTAATTCCTCTAAGGACATGAGACACAGGTTCAGGCACAGGGGATATTCTCAGGTCATTACACATACATCTAAAACCATTGTAATTCCTCTAAGGACATGAGACACAGGTTCAGGCACAGGGGATATTCTCAGGATATCCTCTAAGGACATGAGACACAGGTTGAGGCACAGGGGATATTCTCAAGCTATTACACATATGTCTAAAACCTTTGTAATTCCTCTAAAGACATGAGACACAGGTTCAGGCACAGGGGATATTCTCAGGATATTACACATACGTCTAAAACCATTGTAATTCCTCTAAGGACATGAGACACAGGTTCAGCCACAGGGGATATTCTCAGGATATTACACATAAGTCTGAAACCATTGTAATTCCTCTAAGGACATGAGACACAGGTTCAGGCACAGGGTATATTCTCAGGATATTACACATACATCTAAAACCATTGTAATTCCTCTAAGGACATGAGACACAGGTTCAGGCACATGGGATATTCTCAGGATATCTTCTAAGGACATGAGACACAGGTTCAGGCACAGGGGATATTCTCAGGATATTACACATATGTCTAAAACCATTGTAATTCCTCTAAGGACATGAGACACAGGTTCAGGCACAGGGGATATTCTCAGGATATTACACATACGTCTAAAACCATTGTAATTCCTCTAAGGACATGAGACACAGGTTCAGGCACAGGGGATATTCTCAGGATATTACACATACGTCTAAAACCATTGTAATTCCTCTAAAGACATGAGACACAGGTTCAGACACAGGGGATATTCTCAGGATATTACACATACGTCTAAAACCATTGTAATTCCTCTAAGGACATGAGACACAGGTTCAGGCACAGGGGATATTCTCAGGATATTACACATACGTCTAAAACCATTGTAATTCCTCTAAAGACATGAGACACAGGTTCAGGCACAGGGGATATTCTCAGGATATTACACATACGTCTAAAACCATTGTAATTCCTCTAAGGACATGAGACACAGGTTCAGGCACAGGGGATATTCTCAGGATATTACACATATGTCTATAACCATTGTAATTCCTCTAAGGACATGAGACACAGGTTCAACCACAGGGGATAATCTCAGGATATACTCTAAGGACATGAGACACAGGTTCAGGCACAGGGGATATTCTCAGGATATTACACATGTCTAAAACCATTGTAATTCCTCTAAGGACATGAGACACAGGTTCAGGCACAGGGGATATTCTCATGATATTACACATACGTCTAAAACCATTGTAATTCCTCTAAGGACATGAGACACAGGTTCAGGCACAGGGGATATTCTCAGGATATCCTCTAAGGACATGATACACAGGTTCAGGCACAGGGGATATTCTCAGCATATTACACATACGTCTAAAACCATTGTAATTCCTCTAAGGACATGAGACACTGGTTCAGGCACAGGGGACATTCTCAGGATATCCTCTAAGGACATGAGACACAGGTTCAGACACAGGGGATATTCTCAGGATATTACACATACGTCTAAAACCATTGTAATTCCTGTAAGGACGAGACACAGGTTCAGGCACAGGGGATATTCTCAGGATATTACACATACGTCTAAAACCATTGTAATTCCTCTAAGGACATGAGACACAGGTTCAGGCACAGGGGATATTCTCAGGATATTACACATATGTCTAAAACCATTGTAGATGGCAGTACTAGAAAAGAGCTCTTAACTTATAAGCTGCAACTAATTTCAGATATATCATAGTCTTTCTCACAGCCTAATGGTTAGTGGACAAACCCTTGCATGCATAGAAAGGGAATTTGAATTTAACAGGTTACCTAATTCATGTAAATTCATTTTTAGAAAAGCAAGCCTTTGGGGCAACATCTGTACTTTTTTAATAGACTCATTACAAAAAGCAGTTTACCGACAACATTAGTTGCTGCAGCAGATTTTTGGACAATTCCTCCTTTTGTAAATTCCCCTGCAGAGTAAAAGCTTTAGTACCAACAATACCCGCGTGACATTTGATATCAAATAACTGTAGGAGTGACTGGTTGATTTACCTGGCAACATGTGTACCTGTGAGTCTTTCCCTATGGGTAAGATGCCAAAAAACATAAATGAATTAACATACTCTGAGTTACTCATGGGCAGATTTTCTATTCTTAAGTATAGATAAAATAAGTTTGCATCACCAAATAAAAGAGAGAGTAACAACAAATGCTTACCAAGAAGGAGCTAAAATGTATTATTTCCCTTTGGGTTTTGTTTACACCTAACTTAAATGAGCATTTAAGACAAGTTGTTTTTTGTGTTATGTCTTTAGGCAATTTTTCAAACATAAAAGGTTAAGTCATTGCTGATTCTTTTAATAAATATAAAAACTTGACTGGGAATCGGCTATAAAATCATAGTGTATGTGACAACCGTGCCGTGGCCCAACAATCAAGGAGCCTCAATCTTGAACACCAACACCAGGGAGGTCGTCTCATAGAAGAGGAAAGGATAATTAATACACACAGTAAAGTACAATTTCCCTTAAGTGCACACAAAGATCACAGTCAGTCTGGGGCTGGTTGCTCCCTTGCTGTCCAGGTCCCCAATGAGACTCTCCACTGGCACAGCTATAGGGTCCAGATCTCAGCCTAGCTGGCAAGCTAACCTCCAGTACCCTCTCTCTCCAACCACTGCTTTGTGTCCCTGCCCATGTAGTTGACACACCACACACACACTTTGAGAAGAGGTTATACAACCACAAAGACCTTCCTGGGAAAAAGGCTGGCACAGGTTCTCCAGGTGTGCCCCTTTACCCAGTCTATACAGTAGTAATTACTGCCACCACCAGCTAATAAATATCAGCTACTCAAAGGCCCTTAAAAGAGTGTCCAAGTATTACTGTGCAATATTATTATCCAATGGTAGTATGACTAACAGTCAAGGCTTACTTTAGAGTGGCCTATTACAATAACCTCTATAAATATGCAATGTACTCTAGAGCTTATCTCTACACAAACCACCACAGGTAGAAGTTTTTAAAAATATTTAATAATAAATAATTAAAACACAAGACAAAACTACTACACCACAGAGATATCTAACAGTACAGAGATCACACAGAAACTTAAAATAATACAGTAGGACAGGTCTGATTTTAAAGAAAAATACCTAATTAATCTTTACTAGCTTTAACTATTCCTACAAGAAATCACAGTGCTAAAACTTACATGTGAGCATAAGGCAGATTGCTGATAAGTTGGACATCCAAGATCAAAATGCTCCCAGTCTCTTGTGAGAAATAGTATTTAAACATTACTAACAAACATGTTTGCTGGGTCCCTCCCCAAATTACATCATTTTTGACACTTAGGTTTTCCCAGGCAAACAAACTGCATTATTTAGCAATCTAACACCTGCACAGAAACTTACAATAGAAGACATTTCACATGTATATTCTTACGGAAACTAGAGCAATAAAGCACCATCCACATCTAAATTCTGATCATAAACTTTAGCCTTAAAACAATGGGCATGAAACCTTCGCCGCACTGGAGCTAAATTGTAAAACATTAAAGAGATTCATAAGATCTTTTCAACTTAAAAAGACACATTTGAAGTACTTGGCTTGGTTTTCCTTACAGCAGATGGCAATGTTTCAACAATCTTGAAGTTCACATTTTACAGTGCTTTCTTACATTTAAAAACACAGGCCTGTATTTTACATTTATTTATACAGTTGATAGAATTATGTATCAAATTTTATTTGACAAGGCTGGCAACCTTCACCCATCTCCCCCCAGTCGTCACAGTGTATATCAACTTTAGTTACTTATTTTTTTAGGCTTTGGATTGTTTAGAAAGAAGGCTGATGCACCTTGATTGTGAACTAAATGTGGTTCTGAATATACATGTTGTATTTGGCCACTAGAGGTCACTTTATGACACATCTGTAAAGGAAAACTCCACCTTCTATAGTTTAACTCAACTCTAAGGTTCCAGTATTGTGTAGGTATCAGAAGCCTCTCTGTACTTTATAAAACTTTCATTTCTTTGCCTTAGAATCAGAAGAAAGGAAAGACCACCCATGTTTTTCAAGGTTAACTTCTCACATAAGTTGCAGAGGAAATTGCCTGCACCTGCATGAAATACCACAGACAGATAGGAATTTGTAGTCAGGTTGGCACTGCTGGCAATCTTATACAGGTAATTAGTCTTGCTGATGTCAGGAGCTCAGGCTGCTGTAAACAAGACAGAGAGGTGTGAAAGTGTTTTCCATTGTCTTTACTGCAGACAGGAAGAGAACGTATATGGATTCATAGCTGTTTCTAATGTAGCAATGCCTTTCATAGCGAAACAGAGCAATTAGGTCAGTCAATGGTTCAAAGGCACTTGTCACCTCTTGATAAATTTATATAAGCAGCATCACAGTATTGAAGTGCTAAGCTTTTAAACTTTAAATATTTGTTGATTATACAGGCTTATATTTTAAGAAGACTTCAATGTAGTTTCAGAGATGTCCGTGACATTTAGAGAAAAGTCAGAAAATATTTTTTCTTAGAGAATGGGCGATCTGTAGATTGCATCCTGATTGGAGAACAATGATTTTGCAGCATGCTATTAATGTAGAAGTAATGCCCACTGAAAAAAAACACGTCTGCAGCTTCAGAGCAGCATATCAGTTCAGACAAAAGAGCAGCCCAGTATTTCACACTCACTAAGCAGCACTTCTGCTGTTTAGTGAATGTAAAATGTAAAAAAAAAAAAAAAGGAAAAGTGTGTGTCTGTGTGTGTGTGTGTGTGTGTGTGTGTGTGTGTGTGTGTGTGTGTGTGTGTGTGTGTATGTGTGTGTACATGTGTGTGTGTGTACATGTGTGTGTGTGTGTGTGTGTGTGTGTGTGTGTACATGTGTATGTGTGTGTGTGTGTGTGTGTGTGTGTGTGTGTGTGTGTGTGTGTGTGTGTGTGTGTGTGTGTGTGTGTGTACATGTGTGTACATGTGTGTGTATGTGTGTGTGTGTGTGTGTGTGTGTGTGTGTGCGCGCGCATGTGTGCGTGTGTGTTTGTCTGTGAGTGAGAGTGTATGCATGTATGAACGCAGAAGTGACTGTGTGATTGAGAGACAGAGAGAGTGAAAAGTGAAAGTGATTCCTGGCAACAGCAGCAGTTAAGAGGTCTGTATACTTCTCAACCTCTTACCTCAACGTATGTGGATAAGCATAAAATAAATAGGGACAAAGGCTCAAAAATAACAATAGATTTTTTTTACATAATCCTATTATAAAATCAGAACAATATATATATATGGATAAGCGCTTTCGCTAAAAAATAGCTTCATCAGATCACAATGTTTGCTTAACATAGACAGTTTAAATACTAAAGCACATGGTGAGTACAATTCAAATGAACCAATCATCATCACACATCAATTAGTTCATTTAACATTTAAAGCAGCCAATACAAAAGTATATCAGTGCATTCATTACTGCTACTAATCATATAAAAATATATATATATAAATATATATATATATAAATATATATATAAAAAACTAACTCCATTTAAAAAAGCATCCTTTGAATACAACAAATGATAGTATAAAACTTTTATAAAAGTTTTCTTGTTGTTAAAATGCATTATAAAAATTATTTATACATATCTATTACAATTTAAAAATGACTAAATATTCTCATATCTTTATGTGTCTGCGTTTTCTAAGTGCAGGTTTGATAGAGACTTTGTCATTTAGTCCTGAGCCTCTTTCTGCTCTTAGCAAAATAATCCAGTTGTTTTCCTTCTCCTCTGTATATGTCATTATGTTACCTCCTCTTGCATTAGGTTCTATTACTTCTAGTACCCTAAATTGAAATTCATGTTGAGTGTCGTGTAAGACAGTGTGCTTGGCTAAAGCATTCTGTGTATTACTTTTTCTGATGTTATAAATATGCTCTCTTATCCTGTCACATAGTGGGCGGTTCGTCTTACCCACATAAAATGATGAACATATTTTGCAAACTGCCAGGTAAACAACGTTAGGTGTCATACAATTCGCATGTGTTCTAAAATAAAATGTTTTACCATTATCTGGATGGATAAATGTGGTATTGTTGTCAATATAACAACAAAAATTACAGTGACCACATTTTTCTGTATGTCCTGAACTAACATGCTGTATAGCTTTCTTAGGATAACAGAGGAGTATTTTTAAGTTGTTTCTGTTCCTATATATAAAAGAGGGTTCTTTGCCAACTATGTTAGAAATCTCTTCATCAGCCTTTAGTATATCCCAATGTTTACATATGATATTCTTGACTTCAAATAAGTCTGTTGTATAACTTGTTGCAAATTTGACATTCAAGGGTGTCGAAGAAATATCAGTTCTAATGATATCCTGTACTGGACCAAAATAAGGTTTACCTCTAGCATCACATGAATTGAGGGCTTCAGTAGTGTATTGATCTATTTCACTAATTTTGTAGCCCCTATTCTTTAATCTATTTCGCAAACATGACAGATCTTTTTCTAAGCCTATTTCTGACGGATTTAGCCTAGAACATCTTAAAGATTGTCCTTTAATTATATTTTTAAAAATGTGGGGTGGGTGCATACTTGTCCTATGTAGTAACATGTTGCTGTGACAAGGTTTCCGATATACCCCTGTGTTGATGAGACCATTGTGTAACCTTTCTACATAAACATCTAGGAACACCACTTTCTCATAGGAGTATCGCATAGTGAATTTCAAACAATTTGTCAAGCTATTCATGATGTTTAAAAACTTTTCTAAGTTATCTACTGTTCCATTCCATAGAAAAAAGACATCATCTACAAATCTACGAAAGAAGATGACATATTCCTTAAAAAACTTTTCTTTAAACAAAACTTCTTGTTCCCAAAATGCTAGAAACATGTTGGCATAGCTGTTGGCACAAGGAGTGCCCATTGCTACGCCTTCATGTTGCTTAAAAATCTTATCATCAAACATAAACATGTTATTATAAAGCACAAGTTCAAGAAAATGGACAATCAGATCTATCAACAATTCAGAATAGTCACTACATTCTTTTAAATAATTCGTGACAAAAGTTAAACCTAGTTCATTGGGTATTACAGTGAACATGGACTGTATATCTAGGGTGACAAAATAACAAGCATTAATATTGTCACAATGTGTGATGCATTCATAGAGGTCTACCAAAAATTGGTTTGTGTCACGTAAGACAAATTTATTTTTATTCAAAATGGGTCTTAAATGCTTCTCTATGAATACTGATAAATGTTCAGTAACCCACCCTCTTCCAGATACAATGGGCCTCATTGGTGGGTTACTTAAGTCTTTATGTAACTTAGGAAGTCCATAAATTAGAGGCAACATTGGTTTCTCAACCATAAGGTATTCATAGGTATTTCTATCAATTAAATTACTTTTGTAAATATCAGTAAGGGTATCAAATACATACCTACAGGTGTCATGAACATCTGATGTATTAATGATACCATAAAATTTGTCTTGTAACATATCATGCATAGCATTCATGTAATGTTCTTTGTCCAGGACAACAACACCAGAACCTTTATCTGCTGGCCTAACTACAATATTCTTATTTAATTGGAGGATATTCAAGCTTTTTCTTTCATTGAATGTTAAATTATCTGATTTCTTTAATTTATTATATGTCTTAGTTTCATAGTAGTGATGCAACTCTTCCTCAGTTACTTTCAAAAAAGCCTCTACTAGAGGGTGATTTACGGGTACATAATCACTAAGATTCTTGAATATAGGGCCTTCTCTGACAGTGCTATCCTTATCCCTGAAATTATATTTCAACATTAAATTTCTACAAAATATTCTTAAATCCATAATTGTATCAGTAAGGCAGCCAGTTGTCTTCGGTATATAATTCAGGCCCTTACTTAACAAAGAGATGTCAGAGTCAGTTAATTCAACAGAAGAAAGGTTGAACACTACCTTTTCTTTACCCACATTTTCTTTATCGTGGTATTGTGTAGAGAGTCTTCTGACAATTTCTTCTTTTGCCTTCCCCTGCTCATGGAACGTGACCTCCTTGGGCCTTTGTCCATGCGCACGGGTAAAGGGAGAGTTAAACTGGCATCAGCTACATGCTGATTAGCTTCCTTTGTTTTAGGTCTAACTGCTGGCTCTGAAGTAACTGAAGGTTTGTTCTTAACAACATTAACTTCAGGGTATAGATTAATGCTTTCCTGTGCGCTGGAATGCACTAACATAATTACATCATTAGAATCATTTAATTCATTGCAAGGTGCATCACTTATTGCAATCTCTATATTATTATTTGTATTTACAATACTAGATCTCTCTTCTTCATTACTATCAGGTTGTGAGCCATAAGTAGATTTGCTATTATCTAAACCATTCAAATTAACATTATTAGGCATATTCAGACTGTCAGGAACATCTGTAGAGAACGCTGAACCTCTATTACTACCAGCATTTCTTGTATATGTATTAGTTACATTCATTCTAGTAGGTTGTACAGTATTAACATTTGTCTGACCCTCATATACATTAGTAGCTAGTCTATCATTGTTATGTCTCTGCCAAACAAACACTTGACCTAGTTTAAAATCATTCAAGTCACGTATCACTGCGCTTTTTTAAATGGAGTTAGTTTTTTATATATATATTTTTATATGATTAGTAGCAGTAATGAATGCACTGATATACTTTTGTATTGGCTGCTTTAAATGTTAAATGAACTAATTGATGTGTGATGATGATTGGTTCATTTGAATTGTACTCACCATGTGCTTTAGTATTTAAACTGTCTATGTTAAGCAAACATTGTGATCTGATGAAGCTATTTTTTAGCGAAAGCGCTTATCCGTTGTTTTACTAATAAAAGTATCTGGCTTTGAATATTAGATTTGACCTTTGCTTTTGCTCTGGTGCTACGGTTTTTATTATATATTTACTGGTTGTTTCCACAAGAGCATTTACCAGTGAGAGCAGTATTTTGGATTTTTTTAATATATATATATAATATATATTACTTCAGTATTGGCACTTGTGTCAGCTTGCACTTTCTGAAGCAGAGGTGTGTGCATGTGTGCCTACATATGAGAGATCAGCCACGGGCAACAGTAGTAGAGAGGTTTACATACCTCTCGATCTTTCAGCTAAAGAAATCTGGATAAATAAAATAAAGGGAGAGCAAAGCCTCAAAAATGCAAACAGATTGTAATTATTGTTCTTATAAAAGTTCATAAATAACAGGATTTATGTTAGAATGAATTTTCTAAACAAAATGAAAGTCTGAAACTCAAATCTATGTCATCATTTAGAGACATTACTCTGTAATAAATGGCAGCAAACCAAACATTTTTCGAGTAAGGAACCAAAACAAAAAAGTAAATACCTGGACATTTTTTAAATGATTATATTTTAGCTATAAAATCCTTCCTCCAACACCAATAACATATACTACTGCAAGTTTGAAACATTATGCGGAGGAACTATTTTACATCAAAAATATATAAAAAAATAATATAAGTAAGTAAAACACAATTTTACAGAGAGCCTATTCTCTAAGTGCAATAATGCCCTCCAGGGTATGTGCTAATGTGTAATTAACACCCTTCCAGGGATGTGGGCGGGCTTTAATTACAAATTAAAAACTTTTTCTAAGCTTGTTTCCTGCCTTTCCTGTGGGTAGTCTAGCCTGGATATAGACTTGCTGTGTCCAGGACTATTTGTAGGCTTCTAGGCCCCCAAGCCTTTCTATGTTGGAGGGAAGCCTTCTAGCTTAATTCTGTTTCTTAGAACTAGACAGTTTTTTGTTTCAGCACTTGTTCAGAACTTATTGTAAGCACTAAATAAGCTACAAATTACTACAACACTCAACTTTCCTCACTGTCTACAGGAAAACAGTTTCTAGTACTTAACAAATAAGCACCTATCCAGGCATGTCTAAGGGTCAGCCCCCAGTGTTTTCTCCTGTCTACCTGATGAATCTGGGCATCTTGGGGCAATGCAGTAATTGCCTCATGTACACAGACAACCCTCTCCTCCTACCACCCAACACTACAACCTGTGAGAGATGCACTTATATAGCCAAACTGGAAGCAAAGCTCTCTTCACCCAAGACTGGACTAGACAGTCAAGAGGAGAAGGTAAACACTTGCACCACACCACACTCAGCACATAGTCCCTCAAAACCTACACCACCAAAACACACACATAGAAACACAAAACACGCACCTGCATTCGTGGAGGCTCTCGGTAAAAACCTGCTCAAGCAACAGGGACCTCCAAAGCAGAAACACAAACAACTTCCACCCCCCAACACAACCCAAATGACACATAGCCCACAAACTCAGTGTGCCACTCAACCACAGCTCATAAGGCATAACAATGTACCCAACACTCTAGTCATAGGTGACTCTATAGTCAGGCACACTGATGTTCCACTCACCAGGCTAAACAAGGAGAAAGTTACTGTCAGCTGCCTGTCGGGTGCCAGGATCCGCCACATAATGCATACACTCAGGTCACTCCACAACAAGTACAAATATGACTCTGTCATTGTCCATGTTGGTGTGAATGACCTGAGATGTACCTCCTTGGACTACATGAAAAGGGACATGGAGGAGCTGTCCGATCTTGTAGCCCAGGCAGGTATGACCCTAGCTCTGAGTAGCATCCTGCCATCACCCAGAATGATACCACAGTACAAGGACAAAATGATTGACTTCAACAATTGGCTAAGCTTCTGGTGTCATTCTAAGGGGATCCAGTATCTGTCTGCCTGGGATGACATGATCGACAAGCCATGATGCTTTGCCAGAGATGGCCTGCACCTGTCACCCCTGGGATTCTGGATGCTGGCTAAGGCTCTAGCCACCCCTATAGTGCCTTTTTTAGGCAAGGTTCAAATGACAAATTCACCACCCTAATAGGTACAGGCAAGAAGAATCTGAGGGTATTGCTACTCAATGCTAGAAGTCTAAACCTCAAAATGCACTCTCTCAAGGCACTCCTTAAAATGGAGAACATCGACATCTGTGCAGTGACAGAGGCCTGGTTCAAGGCTCCAGAGAGTACCCCTGCATTACCAGGCTATAATTCATACCACACCTTTCGGCCACCTAACCTGGACCGAAACACTAAAGGCGGAGGCGTGCCCATATTCATGAAGGATATCCACACCTCCAGGCCAGTTGCACAGCATAATGCATCCGAGATTATCCAAGTGCAACTAACACTGGGCAAGACCGCAATCCAAATTGTAGCTTGCTACATATCCCCCACCATGTCCCAGGATTCCCACTCCTCATTTCTTAATACACTGGAAAATATTAGGGTACAACCTAACACCCTAATAATGGGCGATTTCAACTACCCTACCATTAACTGGGAAAACTACTCATGTACCAACTCTTGTGCTCAATGTTTTCTGGAATTCATAAATTCCAATGCCATGGATCAACTTATCCACACCCCCACCAGGGGCAGCAATATCCTAGACCTGGTTATTACCAACATGGGCAACCGGTGCTCCACACCAGAGGTCAATTCCTAGTTGGTCATATCCGACCATAAGCTAATCACCCTAGACATCCACATCCCTCCCCCACCCCCATTAGGGAAACCACAGTAAAAAAAATTCTCCAAAGCCAACTTCACGCTTCTTAAGACAGAAGTGGCAAACTTCACGACACCCATGCTGACAGACAATAGAGGTATGACTGCTGAATCCTACACAAATGCACATTATAAGCACTTACATGAGTGCATGGATCGTGCAATCTCTAACAGAACCAAGATGCTATCCTCCAAAAAAAGGAAGCCAATCTGGTGGTCCCCTGCCATAAACAAACTCTACAACAGAAGAAAGAAACTGTTGCAAAAAAGAGTAAAATCCCATGATTGGAGAAACTCCCTGGTCAGGTTCAATAAGAAGCTGAGATCCCTCATAAAATCCTCCAAAGCTAGTTATGAAAACAAAATCACCATTAACTCTAAAGACAACCACAAAGCATTCTATAGCTATGTCAAGAATCTCAATGGCAACACTTAGATCTGCTCTGAGTTACAGCACAATGGCACTAAATATACAGAGCCAATAGATATTGCCAACATCCTGGCAGATAGGTTCAGTGCTAACTTTACCCCTCTGTCATCCCCTAAAGGGCCCATCTCTATACCAGAAGAATGCAAAGTTCCTGTAATCACAGCTGCACAGGTAAAAAACACACTATCCAAAGCCAAGAACACAGCATCCATGGGACCTGACGACATCCCAGGCTGTGTTCTACATGAACTACAGAACGAACTGGAACCCCACCTAAGTACCATGTTCAATCATAGCCTCACCTCAGGCTATGTGCCCACTGAATGGCGCACAGTGACAGTTATCTCACTCCACAAAGGGGGAGCCACCACAGACCCTGGAAACTACCGCCCCATTAGCCTAACGAGCCTGGTCTGCAAGGCTATGGAGCGTATCATCATGGAACTTATAAACAATTACATTGGTAATCTCCAAACTCAGGACCCCACCCAGTTCAGGTTTGTAAAAGGCAGATCATGTCTCCTAAACCTGATAGACTTCTTTGAAGCAGTCACCACAGCCGTAGACGAGGGTAAGGTGGTTCACACAGCCTATCTAGATCTCGCCAAGGCTTTTGACACCATCCCTTACTCTGGAATTATAGATAAACTCACTAAACTAGGTATAAATCCCTATGTCACAAGATGGGTTGCCAAATGGCTCACTGACAGAACCCACACTCTGAAAGTAGCAGACTCCAAATCCAGCTTCAGACCAGTGACAAGTGGAGTACCACAGGGTTCAGTCCTGGGTCCTCTACTGTTTGGTATCTACATCTCTGAAGTACAGGCCAGCACAGAAGGTCTTTGGCTAATGAAGTTTGCAGATGACTGCAAACTAGGGGCCATAATCAAAACTCCAAAAGATGTGGACATCCTACAAAAGGGCCTTGCTAAGACAGATGCCTGGTGTCAAAGCCATGGCCTCAAGCTCAATGCCAAAAAGTGCATTGTCATTCCCTTTGGTAAAAGCTCAGTACCCATGAACTACCACATAGGTGGTAGTCTACTTAACACCGTAAGTGTGATAAGAGACCTTGGGAAACAGGTGGACAGTAGTCTCTCCTTTGATAATCACATCACCACAGTAGTCAGGAAATCCTTCTATGTGGCACACCTCATCACAAAAGGTTTCTCATCCAGGAAAAAAAGAGGTCATTGTTCCCCTCTACTCATCACTCATTAGATCCATTATAAAGTACAATGTTCCTTTTGGTATGTACCTCACAAGACATCTATAACAACTGGAAAGGCCACAGAAATAACTCACAAAGAGGATTACTGGCCTCAAAGAGATGCCCTATGCAGACCGTCTCAAAAAACTGCAGCTTTACTCTGTTGCATGCCATCTACTCAGAGGCGATCTCTGCCTAACACACAAAGCTATGTCAAACCCAGAGCTTTTAGACATGCTCCACTTGAAGAAATCCCAATCCCTACGAGCTACACGCTCTAGGGACCTAAACCTCGTCACCACAATAAACAGAACATGCTGGAGGGATAGATTCCTGCCCCAGAGACTTCCCATACTCTAGAACAAACTACCTATCTATATCAAACAAAGCTTCTCATTTGCGCTGTTCAAGAAAAATCTTGATGATTGGATGGGAAATAGGAAATTCACCCTGGGGATCACTTCTGTGGCTCTTCTCGACAGTGGCACAGGAAAATAATTTTCTTGGGTGGCAAAAGCCAGGGTACATTTGGCTAGGCTTATATAGGCCCTAGGGTCAATAGCCTAGTACCTACCTATGACCCTATGACCCTATGAACCTATTAACACACCATTATTGCTTACTTGTAATTCCTGTGAAGTATAAACACATTTTTCAAAGTGCTGGGAGAGGGGACTTTCAATTCATCTTGGAATAGAAAAAATACTTTGAACTAATGCCTGCAACTTAGCTACTTTTTTGGTTGCAGCCATATAAGTCTTTAGTATAATGTAAAACAGGTTCTGAAACACACACAGTTGATGGCCATTCAAGAAATAAAAGAAGTAGTCGATTTACAGAAGGTATATTAGATGACAGTGACTGACATGGAATACATTGATTCTTCCTTATATCAATAACAATTCATATAAAGTCGACTTGAAATGGATTGTGAAAAAGAGAAAAAAACAAGATCACATTGATAAGTCAAGCCCCACTGGGAGCCACTTTGCAGAAAACATTAAAATTCTATAAGAAGTAGGCAGAGTAATTTTGAGGTGTTAAAATAGCTCAGAAAACAAAGATAGAGTGTTTTCCTTTAAGTACTATATATATATATATATATATATATATATATATATATATATCTATATATATATATATTTATTTATTTATTTATTTCAGTTTGGTTACCAGGGAGGTCCACTGGGCTTGGGGGCCCATTTTCAGTGGAGGCCCGGGGAGAAAAGTTCCACAGGAAACAACAATTTTAATTACATGAAAAAGTTCAGACACAGATTACATTACAAATAACAGGTTGCTGCAAATAGCCTACAATACAAATACCAGATTGCTAAAATAGCAAAAATATTAACAATTTCTGTTATGTTCAGGAGGGCAAAATGGCATATAGTATAAAAAGCAAGAATTTACTGTTTAGTAGCTTATGCAATTAATATTTTAGAAGGGGTTAGGAAGGTAAAGAGGTTAGCCTGGAGAGAAGGGGGAATATAGTTTGAGAGGTGTGGGCTGAAGAGTGCAGTTGCATATCCTATTTAGATAGAGGTGAGAATGAAGTTGGGTTTTGAAGTTATCTAGGTTGTTGCAGGTTCTTAGTGAGGTGGGCAGGGCATTCAATTTTTTAGATAGGTTAAAGGATAAGAGAAGCTGACCTGCTGGGTGCTTGGGTTTTTGTACTGTGATCAGGTTTTGGTGAGAAGATCTAAGGGATCTAAGGGGGGTATAAGGTTGAAGAATGTTGGAAAGAGCAGGACAGTTAGTAAGATGGAACACTAATTTGTGGGCTGTGGTGATATGGAGAAAGGCAAGTTGATTGGGGAGTTCAAGACAGTTTAGAAAGTGAAGGGAGGTGCAGTGATGAGAGGAGGATTTGGCATTTGTGGCATATTTGGAGATTTTGTTGTAACATTGCTCCAATTTGGAGGTAAGAGCGGATGATAGATTAGTGAGCAGAGGAGCGCCATATAGTAGAGAGGGAAGGAGGTAGGTAGAGGCAAGGGTTAGCCTGGTGGGCGGAGACAGAAAGTGGGGGTTTCTATACAGTAAGCCAAGTTTTATGTGTTTTTTTGATGTTTAGCTGGATATGAGTATTAAATTTTAGTTGGTCATCAATTGTAACACCAAGAAGTTTGGTGGAGGTTATGATCTCAATAGTGGAGTTGTTAAGGCTGGTAATTTGGAATTAGTTTTTAGCTAGAGATGAGGATTTGGAGGGGGAGAAAAGGAGGATCTTAGTTTTGTTTGCATTTAGGGACAGGTGATTTTGGAGCATCCAGTTTTCAGTGGTTGAAAATGCTCTTTGTGTTAGAGATTGGAGCTCTGTTAGGTTAGGGGCGCAGCAGATCAAAGTGGAATCATCAGTGTATTGCACAACTGTGGTGTTGGGAATGGCTTTGTGGAAGTCGTTAATAAAGATATTCAATAGTAATTGTTCAATAATGGAACCTTGAGGTACTCCTGTAGGGGTAAGGAGGAAAGTAGAGGTGGCTTGGCCCCATTTCATAGCTTGGGACCTATTTGAAAGGTAGCTAGAGAACCAGGAAAGAGTTTTTTGGCTAAGGTTGAGATTAGAGAGATGGTTTAGAAGGTGGGTGTGGGAGATGGTGTCAAAAGCTTTGGATAGGTCTAGTAGAATGGAGGATACTAAGTTACCGGAGTCACGTGCAGAGTTCACAGAATGTAAGAAGGAGAGAAGGGCGGTGTTAGTACTGTGTTCTGGGCGGAAGCCATGTTGGGTAGGAGAGAGTAGTTGGTGTTTAGTAAGGAATGGCATGAGCTGCAGGTGGATGCATTTTTCAAGGATTTTGGATATAGGGGAGAGGATGGCTATGGGGCGGAAAGTGGAGACATTACAATTCTTGCCACCTTTATGGAGATGAAGAATGAAAGCAGAGCGCCAGAGTTTAGGTACATAGGATTCGAGTAGAGACCTATTAATTAGGATCCTGATGGGTACAGCAATGGAGTCAAAAGCTATTTTTAGGAAGGATGATGGGATACTGTCAGGGGCATTGGAGCAAGGCTTTAGTTTACAGAGCAGTTTCTTTATTAGGTTGGTGGGTACGGGTTTGAGTTCAAAAGGGGGGGGAGAAAAGGGAAAGGAAGATTGATTTGGGAGGGTTGTTGTTGGTGAAAGTCTTGGTTAGTTCAGCAATGGAAGAGGTGAAAAAGGAATTGAATAGTGAGGCAATTTCTGGGTCAGATTTGCTGGTGTCAGGACAGGGATTGTTTTTTGTACCTGGCCTAAGGTGGGAATTAATAGAGTTCCAGAAATGTTTGGGATTTCTTGTGTTGTTTTCTTGTAGTTTGATGTAGTATGACTTTTTATCTGTAATGACTAGTTTTTTGGCAAGGTTTCTTAATTGCTTAAACTTAAGGAAGATTTCAGGCTGTTTGTGTTTAAGGTAGGCTTTCCAGGTTTTATCCCTTTGTAGCATAATCTTTTATGTCTCATTGATGAGCCAAGGGGGTGGTTTTTGTTTTGATTCTTTTTCTTCTTATAGGAACTAGGAAGTTAAGGACAGTTAAGAATGTAGAATTGAAATAGTCAATGGCTTCATCTAGTGGCAGTGTTTTTAGGGGGTTCCAGTTAGTTAGCTTAAGGGAGCTAGAGAAAGAATTAGGATTAAAGTTGGTTAGGTTCCAAGTTTGAATGCAGTGGTGAGGGTGAGAGTGAGGGGTGGTGGGAGTTGCTCAAATGGAGAAGGCAGGGAGGTGGTCTCCTAATGGGTCAGGAGTGACACCAGATTTTACAACTTTGCAAGGATGATATACTAGTATCCAGTCAAGTATGGTGCCAGGGGGATTAGTTTTGTTAGGTCGAGTAATGGAGTTAGTAAGTTGAGTGAAGTTGAATAGGTTGATAGTTATGGAGAGATTAGGGTTACTGATTTTTCCCCAGTCAATATTTACATCTCCCAAAATAAACATTTCTAGCTTAATGTTGGAGGAGGACCAAGAGAGGATGTCTTCCAGTGTATTGGTATTGTTACCAGGAGGAATATAGAGGCAAATAATGCAGATGCTTTTGTGGCTGTTTATTTTTAGTATGCCAATAACTAGTTCAGCATTATTGAAAGAGGGGATGATGTTAGGGTATAGGGTCATAGTTAAGAGGTTGGAGTAGATTAAAGCAACACCACCACCTCTTCTATTAGGGCAGTCAGATCGGAGAGAATGAAATCCTGGAGGTAGGAATTCAGAGTCATTAATGTGCGGTTTTAGCCAGGTTTCAGAGATGGCTGCTATGTCAGGAGAGTTGTGATTGAGCCAGCCATGGAAGAGGGTTAATTTATTTTTCAAGCTTTGGGCATTGATAGTGAGGAACTTGAGGTTTTTATTAGAGGATTTGTTGTTGGTGCATGGGTGATTTGTAGGAGAGAAGTTTGGACCTGGATTGGGGTGTATATCGCCAACTAAGTGAAGGAAAGTGAGATTGGGGATATGTTTAATAGTTTTGTATTTTGATAGATGAGGTTGGTAGTGATTTGGTTTAAGTTTGTAGTTATTGTTTGAGATAGGGAAAAGTTTTACGTTTAAGAGAAGGAGAGGGTGGGAGGGAACTAAAGAAGCTGAGATGGTGTGGAAGTGGGATGTAAGGTGGTGCTGGAGAGTAAAAGGAGGAGAGAGTAAATGGAAGTCAGTATAGGAGGTTATTTGGTATAGAGATAGTAGAAGGAAGGTGAAGGATGAGAAGAGGAGGACTTTGGAAGGAAGGCTGAGCATGGTAATAGGAGACAGATAAGAATGAAAGAGAGGGTGATGTGGTATTGGGTGTGTTGGAGGTGTGGTGGAGAGAAGTAGGTAGGGTGGAGGAAAGGGAGGTGGAAAGGTGTATCCTGATTGTTTGGAGAAGAGGGCGGGACTATTGGGCAGGGGATAAATCTAGAACTACTGGGGGCGGGTGGAAATTGGGGGCATGGTAGGGGAGTGGAGTGAGCCTGCAGGGCGAATGGAGCAGGAAGAGCCAAGAAGGCGGGAAGGTCCGAAAACAATCAGTGACCTGAGGCAGGAAAAGGGGAACTACTGCAGGGGTGCAGGTATATGGTTACAAACTTTGTTTTGTACTAAAAATCTTAGTTTCTTTCATTTTAGCTGGTGGAAAACTCTCTACAAACAAGTATATGTGTGTGGAGAGATAAAACTACAGCTTTCTAAATGAAGGGCAACACTTTCTAGGCAGAGTGAGTTAGTGTAGAGTAAGTTAGTGGAGAGGGAATTATTGCTGGACTTATTATTAGGAGTATGCTGTCACCTAGTGGAAAAAGGAGGGAGGTGCACTCAGAGGAGAAGAGGTTCCACAGAGACGTCAGGTTTATAGAGATTAGATAGAGGTAATTGTGGGGAGTAGACTGTAAACCAAGGATGGCTTTGAGGGCGGCCTGTGCAATGACCACTGGAAGGCTGCTTTCACGTGTACCAAGGTGGAATGCTGCTCAAGTTAGGTAGATGCTAGAAAAACATATGTAAGACAGATTACATACACTGAGTATCTTTAGGGAGATAGGGTCCCAGTAAACTTAATATAGATCAAGCAGATTGTCCACTGCCGTCTTCTCTTTGAAAGGGGGGATATTCTGTCTGGCAGTGAAGAAGGGGGAAACACCTTGGGGAGCGGACTGAGTCTCTTTAGGGAGATAGGGTCCCAGTAAACTTAATATAGATCAAGCAGATTGTCCACTGCCGTCTTCTCTACGAAAGGAGGGATATTCTGTCTGGCAGTGAAGAAGGGGGAAACACATTGGGGAGTGGACTGAGTCTCTTTAGGGAGATAGGGTCCCAGTAAACTTAATATAGATCAAGCAGATTGTCCACCACCGTCTTCTCTTTGAAAGGAGGGATATTCTGTCTGACAGTGAAGAAGGGGGAAACATCTTGGGGAGCGGCGGGAAATGAGGGCAGCTGCCTAGACACAGGACCAAATGCACAGAGGATGCAAGTGGCCCAGATTTAAAATATATATATATATATATATATATATATATATATATATATATATATATATATATATATATACGTGTGTACTTTATATGGTCGACATTTCACAATGTCGAAATTCATATCGCCGAGACCATATGATCGACATTTGAAATGTCGACCATACAAGTAGAACATAAAAAACAAAAAAAATTACCTTAACACTGCTAGAAGGGGGCTTCTCCCCCCCTGCACCCCCCCCCACGGGGGGCTCCGTCCTCCCACACCCCCCGGAACTTAAATATACCAACTCTGAGATCCCACTACAGTGCAGAAGTGGAAATCTTCCCATTCCGCACTGTAGGGAGATGCCAGTTCCCCATAGCCGACATTTCAAATGTCGATCATATGGTCTCAGCCATATGAATGTCGACATTGTGAAATATGGACCATTCGAAGGGGACCCATATATATATATATATATATATATATATATATATATATATATATATATATATATATATATATACATAATTAAAAAACTGCTACAAAAACTTAAATCAACTACCCTTGCTGTAGACAACTTACCAGCCAATTTTCTAAAACTAGCAGCCAGTTCCCTATCTTACCCTATTTCCTTCCTTATAAACCACTCCATTCAGGAATCCAACATCCCACAGTTATGGAAAGTATCATATATCATCCCTCTCCACAAAGGAGGAAACTCTTACAAATTCTCTAACTACCATCGCATAGCCATCCTATCCTTCTTATCAGAAGTACTTGAAAGGTGTATTCACTCTCAAGTTGTGCTGTTCCTGAACACTAACAATCTCCTCTCACCTACACAACATGGCTTCTGGCAGCAGAATAGCACAACTACCAGTCTCCTCTCTTTTACTAATACAGTTACCCTACACAGAAATAACAACAACCTTGTATCTGCTATATTCTTAGACCTATCTAAGGCTTTTAACATGGTGTCACACACCATACTACTAGACTCCATGGTGTCACACACCATACTACTAGACTCCATGGTGCCACATACCATACTACTAGACTCGATGGTGTCAAACACCATACTACTAGACTTGATGGTGTCACACGCCATACTACTAGACTCCGTGGTGTCACATACCATACTACTGGACTCCATGGTGTCACATACCATACTAATAGATTCCATGGTGTCACACACCCTACTACTAGACTTTATGGTGTCATATACCAAACTACTGTACTCCATGGTGTCACACACCATACTACTAGACTCCATGGTGTCACACACCATACTACTAGACTCCATGGTGTCACATACCATACTACTAGACTCAATGGTGTCACATGCCATACTACTAGACTCCATGGTGTAACACGCCATACTACTAGACTCTGTGGTGTCACATACCATACTACTGGACTCCATGGTGTCACACACCATACTAATAGATTCCATGGTGTCACACACCCTACTACTAGACTCCATGGTGTCACATACCATACTACTAGATGCAATGGTGTCACATACCATACTGCTAGACTCCATGGTGTCACACACCATACTACTAGACTCCATGGTGTCACACACCCTACTACTAGACTCCATGGTGTCACATACCATACTACTAGACTCAATGGTGTCACACACCCTACTGTTAGACTCCATGGTGTCACACACCATACTACTAGACTCCATGGGGTCACATACCATGCTACTAGACTCCATGGTGTCACACACCATACTACTAGACTCTATGGTGTCATATACCAAACTACTGTACTCCATGGTGTCACACACCATACTACTAGACTCCATGGGGTCACATACCATGCTACTAGACTCCATGGTGTCACACACCATACTACTAGACTCTATGGTGTCATATACCAAACTACTGTACTCCATGGTGTCACACACCATACTACTAGACTCCATGGTGTCACACACCATACTACTAGACTCCATGGTGTTATATACCAAACTACTGTACTCCATCGTGTTACACACCATGCTACTAGACTACATGGTGTCACATACCATACTACTAGACTCCATGGTGTTACACACCATACTACTAGACTCCATGGTGTCATATACCAAACTACTGTATTCCATGGTGTCACACACCATACTACTAGACTCCGTGGTGTCACACACCATACTACTAGACTCCATGGTGTCACATACCATACTACTAGACTCCACGGTGTCACGTACCATACTACTAGACTTCATGACCTCCCTATCCTTCGCCCATTCCACTACAGTCTGGTTTAAAAGTTACCTATCAGACAGACAACAATCTGTCCAGTGGCAAAACAAACAATCTCCCCTACTTCCAACCACTATAGGAGTCCCACAAGGTTCACTAGTGGGCCCTCTGCTCTTCCCCATATTTACTAACAGCCTTCATACATCCACCCAACATGCCACAGTTATACAATATGCAGATGACTCAACGCTCATCTGCTCCACACCATCACTCACGACCCTACAAATCTTACCCAGGAATCCTTTTCCTCAGTGGAAAGCTGGATTACCCAGATCCAACTCATCTTCAATCCCAAAAAGATCAAATTATGCATATTTGCTCCCAACAAAATTAAGTCCACCCATCAACTTTTTATAATAACATCCAAAAATGGTACTAAGATCTCCCCCCACTGACAACAACAAACTCCTTGGTGTAGAAGTTGACAATAAACTACTGTTTGATGTCCATATATCATAATCAATCAAAAAGGTCCACAAGAAAATAGGTACACTATACAGACACAAAAACTTCCTAACTTACAGAGCACGAATTACACTAGCCCAAACACACCTGCTGTCCACCCTTATGTACGCCACCCCAATCCTTACCATACAAGAAAACAAGACCTTGAATGACTCAAATCATGTTATAATAAAATCACCAAATTTGTTAGTAAGTCCAACTTCAAAACCCATCACTGTCAGGCATTATCGGAACTAAAATGACTAGAACTTCCACAACTAATCAAATACCACCAATTAATACTTGCCTACAATATATTAAATCATCCCAACAAAACCCCATCCCTAAACCAACTTCTAATCCAGTACATGTCAAGTTGCCCCCTCCGCTCTTCTGAAAAATCTCTCCTCTGTATCTCCAAAGCCAATAACTCTGCAGGGAAAGCTCTGTTCTCCCACAATATAGCCAACATGTGGAACAACCTTTCCCTACTCTGACCTCTGCTACATCAACTATTCTATTTAAAATCTCTCTCAAAGTGCACCTAATGAATTCCTGGCTATGCCAATGCATCACATAAACCCCCTACCTCATGTAACAACAAACTAACTACCCTAAGGTATTGCTGGTGCTCTTAATAAACTCAGGAATCCCTACTGCAAACCTCCAAATGTATTTTTTATATGCATATTAACCAAGAATTGTTTTCTTTCTGTATAAAAAGTGCTTTAATCTATGATATTTTAATTGTGACTTGCATCAAATGTGTAAACGATATTGTTACTTTTATGGAGATTTTCTCCCCGGGCCTCCACTGTAAATGGACCTGTGTCCAGTCAAATGTAAAATAAAAATAAATAAAAAAATATATATCTATATATATATATATATATATATATATATATATATATATATATATATATATACACACACACACACACAGATATGGGTCTACTTTGGAAAACTGAAATATCAGAAAGCCGACTTTTAAAATCCTGAGACATGAAAGCTGAGACCCTCAGAAAACCAACTCCCGGGACATCAACTTCCAACTCCAGGTAAGTCACCACTTGGCCACTGTGTTGAACTTTGCCCTTTACCCCCACAGTAGTGTGATCTTGGAATTAGTATATTTAGTTAGGAGGGTGTAGGGGAAAAGACCCCCACATCGGTGGGTTTAATTTGCTTCAGGTTTAATTTTGTTTTGTTTTTTTCACCTGGTTTGGCACCTGTGTCTCTAATGGGTACAGGTAGCCTGTTCAAGTTTCATCTCACAGGCCCGTGCTTACACTTATCAAGGGTACCAACAGTTGTTAGATTTGGGATGTATGGCTACGCTTAAAAAGGGCCTTTTGGTCATTAGCCTGGTACACACTTATGAACCTATTGGTTCCCTGATTACTTCAGTAGTGAAATATATGCCTTTAGTGCTGAAACTTCCTGCTATGAACCACTGCTGTCCTTGATTACTGTACTTCATACTTTTTGGATGCACTGACAATTTGTTTTACATGGTTTTAAATTAAGTTGACTATTTTATACATTGTATAACTTTGGTTCTAAATGGTTTTCTTTTTTTAATTTCCTTTGAGGCAGATCCCATTTATATTGAGGGGAGAAAAGTTTGCAACATGTAACTGTACAAATCCGCTTATCATTGTTTACATAGCTGCGCATTACATGACCCCATGACATTAATCTGTACTGCCACGTAACTTTACAAATCCATGTATCCTTGTTTATACAACTGCACATTACATCATTACATGACAACATAGCATTGTCTTGTACTGCCATGTAACTATACAAATCCATGTATCCTTGTTTATATAACTGCACATTACATTACTACATGATAACATAGCATTGTCTTGTACTGCCACATAACTGTACAAATCCACGTATCATTGTTTATACAACTGCACATTACATCATTACATGACAACATAGCATTGTCTTGCACTGCCATGTAACTATACAAATCCACGTATCCTTGTTTATACAACTGCACATTACATCATTACATGACAACGTAGCATTGTCTTGTACTGCCACGTAACTGCACAAATCCACATATCCTTGTTTATACAACTGCACATTACATTATTACATGACAACATAGCATTGTCTTGTACTGCCACATAACTGTACAAATCCACATATCATTGTTTATACAACTGCACATTACATCATTACATGACAACATAGCATTGTCATGTACTGTCACATAACTATACAAATCCACGTATCATTGTTTATACAACTGCATATTACATCATTACATGACAACATAACATCGTCTTGTACTGCCATGTAACTATACAAATCCACGTATAATTATTTATACAACTGCACATTACATCATTACATGACAACATAGCATTTTCTTGTACTGCCACATAACTGTACAAATCCATGTATCATTGTTTATGCAACCATATATTACATGACCATATAAAATTGTTCTGCATAGCTGTGTAACATCACACGGCCATGTCAATTTTCTACAAAGTTGCATTTCATTAAGCAATCACACAGAATTGATCTGTATAGCCAAATAAAACTATAACCTAATTTTACCAGCATCTCACAGCTATATAAATAGTTCTGTGACAATACTCACCCCAACCTCTGTATTTCTAATATAAATCTTTATATTATTTATTTTTTAATTTTATTTATTGACATTTGATTACCAGTCAAGTCCACTTAAGTAGCAGCCTAGTTACAGGAGATTCCTGGGTAGAAAAGCTCCAAAGTATTACAAAACATTTTAAGAACAATAAATTTTGCACTCTTAAAAAAGTATAAAAAAAATGAAACAACTGCAGTTTAAATAGTTATTGCAAATTAGACATAATATGAAAACATTAGTTAAGAATGAATGCAAGTTATATGACGATGATTTAATATTTGGAGAAATTTCAACCAGTTTATAGAGAAATTAAAGTTGAGTTAGTATAACAAAACCAGGAATTGCAATTTGAAATGAGGGAAAAACAAGGTTATGGTATATTTAGAGAGAAAGTCAGGAGACACAAACTGATACAAGCAAAGAAGTGAATGAAGAAGGAAAAGTAAAGAGATGCAAGGAGGTGTAAGGAGGTGTAAGGTGTAAAGAGGTAATTGTTCGCATTTAGGGTTATAGTTTATACTGGTGTTTAACAAAAGCAGAGCCAGAGTTTAGCTAGGACTTCTTTCAGAGTGGTTTTGAAAGATGGGAGAGAGGGTATAGATCTGAAGGATACAGGTAAGGAGTTCCAGGTCTCAGCAACCTTGTCCAAGTACAGAAAATGCCCAGCAGATTTGATAAGTTTGTGGACAGACAGGAGTTTTTGATCACTGGATCATAATGACTAAATAGAAACATAGTTGAGTAGAATGTTATTTAGTGCTGGACAAGCAGATGTACTGTGGATAATTTTATAGGTGGTATGAAGTTGTGTATTTGTTAGTTGATGAGGCAGTTCTAACCAATTTAGGCTTTTCAGTGCTGTACAATGGTGGGTTCAGAAAGGGGTATTTGCTGCAAATTTTGCAACTTTGTTTTAGCATCGTTCACGTTTTGATTTTTGTGATACCTGAAAGTTAGTAAGGATGCGAGCACCATAAAGAAATGTGGGGAGGAGCCAAGTAGTGGCAAGTGTAATTTTAGTTGTGTTAGTGAGAAAGTTTTGGGGTCTATAAAGGATCTTTGGTTTTTGATGAGTTTTTCTTATGCAATTTTATATATGCAGACCAAATTTTAAATTATCATCCCTAATAATTTGCTATGATAAATGATTTCAGTGGTTGGATTATACAGGAAAGACTTAAAATTTAGTTTTTTCATTGGAGATGGATTTTGGAAAAAATATAATAGTTTTTTTTTTAGAGTTGATCATGGGTTGTGAGTTACAAGCCATGTTTCAGTCACTGTTAAAGCTTCATGAGTAATTTTTTGGAGGTGTGCCATGTTGCCAAATGTGTAAATGTGTTTGGAGTCATCTGTGTACTATATCAGGGAGGCTTGTTGTGTGGATGTCTTCAGGGTGCTGGTGAGAATGCTAAAGAGAAGGGGACCAAGGATAGAGCCTTGTGGCACACCGGTGGTGACTGGGAGGTAGGGAGAGAGTGTGAAGTACCATTTTATTGACTGATTGACTGATACCTATTGGACAGGTAGCTTTTGAGCCATAGAGGGGCTGGTTGAAAGAGACCTAATGAGGACATTGGAAGTAGAAGTTTGCTGTGAAAAACTGTGTTGAATATTTTAGACAAGTGTAGAAATAAGGAGGAGACTGGTTTGCTGTTATCTCTAGCTTTACTGACAGCATCTCTATGGTTAGAAGTGCAGTGTTAGCACTACGGGAAGGACAGAAGCCATGTTGCATTGGAAATTGCACTTCTTCCTGTAGGAGATGGTTTATCAATTGTTTTTGGATACATTTTTCAAGTATTTTGGAGAGGGAAGATAAGATTGGTATAGGTCTAAAGTTATTAAGGTCTGCTGAATTTCCTTCTTTGTGCAGAGGGATAATGTGTGTCTGTCCCAAGAGAGGGGGATCATGGGATTCCTGCATTTGACGTATTTATAAAGATTGAGAGAGGGTCAACAATTATATTAGCTGCTATTTTAAGGTACTTGCTTGGAAGGTCATCGGCTGAAGTAGAGTACGGTTTGAGTTTAAGATTAGTTTTATATAGGATGTGGGCACATGTCTGAAGGTGAAAGTGAATGTGGTGATATGTGGATGTTGGGCAGGGTTAGGATTAGATGTTAGGGACTCCTTGCTTAGAAATACTGTACTATCTATTAAATAAGAGTTGAAATATATTGCACTTTTGAGTGTTGAGTTATTGGGAGAGGGGTTAGGGTTGAATTTATGGCCAAGATGAAATATTTCTTTAATGGCTGTCCAGAATTTTTTTATGGATGTTTTTGCTATTATTTTGAAAGTTATTATATTATATATTGTTTTGTCCTTATTAATTTGCTTTTTATTACAATTACAAAGCATTCCGACATTTTCAAGCTGTTGTGTTTTCCATTTCCCATTCATTCCATGCTTTTTCTTTACCCTGGATTAGCATTTATTTGTATTTAGTCACTTTGGTGCAAGGCATTTCCGGATATTCAGGAAGGTTATATTGAATTATTTACAGCATCATCTAAGAGGGGGCTAGTAATGAGTATTTCTGAGTTAAACTTAAAAAGGTTGCATGTTGTTTTATAAATATGCTATTTAAGATGATGTATGAGATTTTAGGTTACAAAGATTGAGAGATAATCACTGAGACAGCCAGAAATTTTACCACAGGTGGTATATTTTCTAGGGTGTGATACTAGGATCAAGTCTAATGAAGAATTTGATGTCTTTCTGTAATGAGTGGGGCTATTAATTAGTTGCGTGAAACCATATAAGTTCATGCCAGATGTAGGGGAGTTAGAGTTTATGTCCAACCAATTGACATTCACATCACCTATTGGTAGTATTTCTTGTGGAAATGTTAACAATATCCAATGTATGATACCTTCCTGTGAAACTGTGTTGTTGCCAAGAGGGATTTAAAGATCAGTAATTCATATTGTATATGTTTATAGATATATGTGTATGTATGTATATATATATATATATATATATATATAGAGAGAGAGAGAGAGAGAAAGAGAAAATTGTCTGTGAAACTACTTTCTATCCCAGCTCTTAACTACAATATTAACATTTGTTGCCCTACCGAGTTCCCTCCCACACCTCCATTTATTTGACTTTCTAAATACTAATGACACAATCTAGAATTTATTTGGCAAACCCGCTAATACACCTCTTCAAATGTTCAGTGTTCACCATCTACTAATACATATGATGTTTTATACTGTAATATTTTCCTTTATTTTCATATGAATATAATCTAATTAGCAAGTGCATGTGCAGTTTGTTAGTATATATTATTTAATGTCTGTTCATGTATATTACTGAACAGCTGCTTAAAATGTTTGCAATAATTTGGAAATTTTTCTCCCCGAGCTTTCACTGAAACCCTTTTTTGTGATTAAACCCAGTCAGGCAAATCTGGTAAACAAAAGCAAAAAATAAATAAAGTAAAATATTCCGGTTATCAATAAAATTACTCTTTATTCACAGCGGTCCAGACAGATAAGCGCTTTCGCTAAATAGCATCATCAGCTCTTATAGTGTCTCAGCCCAAAACTAACTCTTTATGTATACAAGTTTAAAAATCACATGCCCAATCGGACCTTAGAATCAATTAAGAATAAAAATATAAGTTCTAAATACATTACTTATACATTAAAAATTTTCCAAAATCTTATTAATAGCAATCCTGATATTAAAGCATGGTCATTTCTTGTATATCCAGTAGCGTACACACAAGGTAATATAATAACATTTAATATGGAAGTAGTCAACATGCTTAAAGAAAAGGGATTAATATATTGGCATCAATTGCTAAACTCTGGAAAACCTCTGACAATAGACCAGATTGAACAGAAATTAAATATGGAAGATAGTTCGTGGTTACATGTACAAGAATTAAGACAGTATATATTAAGCAAACAAGAAACAATGCAACCATCAATAAGACAAAATGTTCCTAACCTTATAGAACATATAATATTACTAACAAATCAAACCATTACTGGAAAGGGATACTTATCATCTATTTATAAAACAAACAAAAAAAATAAAAATGCATAATAATGACAAAATATGGAATTATTATAGATCAGTTAATGGACATGTGCCAAATGACAGAGATAAAAAACTAATTCTTCTCTCTCCAAAGCAGACATAACTTTCATTACATTGGAGACTTTTTACATGGCAATTCATACACAGATCTTATGTAACCCCTCATAAAATGGAACTTATGTTTAAGAAAAATATTGGCTGCCGGAGATGTGATTTATCAATAAAAGCAGACTGGCAACATATGTTCTATGAATGCCATTTGATTAAACCATATTGGGATAAAATAAATTATTTTCTGCAAATGGTATTCAGTGATAAATTCCAGATTTCCAAATCTATTATTTTGTTTAATGCACCTGTACCCGACTGTGTGCCAAGAACAAAATATGTAATCTTATGGACTCTCCTAGCTATTGCAAGGAAGAACATTACATCAAACTGGAAATCCAAAGCTTCTCCAACTTTTAAGCAATTCATGAATATGGTGTCAGCAGTATCGCAATTGGAAATGAACACTATTAAAGGAAGAACTGAAAGAACTACATCATTATACGTAGCATGGCAAAAAGTAACTGAAATACTGGAGAATAATGACTGCAGCAGATTATAATCAGGAAACAATTGTATAGAAAGTCAATTATATGTCAACAATAGACACCCTTGTAAATACTTTATTTTGGTTTTAATGTTTGATATCTGTTTAGAGGTTTTAGCCTACCTTTTTAAATAATTTGTAAATACTTCATTGTCATAAATAACCTGCATTCATGTTTTCTTGTTTTTGGAAATGAATAAAAATATTTAAAAAAAAAAATCAATTAGCTCCCTTAAAGGTATATGACTATGGTAGTAAATGTCATAACAATATCTATACTAAATTCTAACATTAATAAACGTATCTACGTTTTCTAAAGGGTGTACATAAAAGAATTGATGTACTATTATATATAAATTTTAATAAATTTCTTGTTTTTTTTTTGTAATATTATAACAAAAAATGTTTTACGTATCTTTTATGTATACCCTTTAGAAAACTTTGTAGATACGTTTATTAATGTTAGAATATAGTATAGATATTGTTATGACATTTACTACCATAGTCATATACCTTTAAGGGAGCTAATTGATTTTAAGGTCCGATTGGGCATGTGATTTTTAAACTTGTATACATAAAGAGTTAGTTTTGGGCTGAGACACTATAAGATCTGATGATGCTATTTAGCGAAAGCTCTTATCTGTCTGGACCGTTGTGAATAAAGAGTAATTTTATTTATAACTGGAATATCCATTGTTTCTTGGTTTTTCTTGCAATACTCCGTTCTTGCCAGCTTGGACAATATTTATTTACTTTGAAACCTCAGAGTGGAGTATTTATCAGTATTGACGGTAAATTTAATCACTATTATCAAAGTAAAATATTGTTCTACACAATCATAAAACTTTAGACAACCACTACACTATATACATACATGCTGCCAGTAAAAAAAAATATTCCGAATGCCTTTTCAGCTGTTATAATAAGGACCTTGCAGCTATTTCCCAGCACCCCCTCTGTTCATTCCTGTTGCCTTTTCTGCTGTTATAATAAGGACCTTGCAGCTATTTCCCAGCACCCCCTCTGTTCATTCCTAAAGTCTTTTTATATTTGTTTGATAGCAGAAGGACATGATAAGCCTTCCAAGTCTACCCTTTTAAAGCCTTAACACTCTGTCTCATTTTCATTACACCCCCCTCCCATTTCACCATCTGTCCCACAGAGTCTTGAATGTCCTATGAATTATTTCTCCACATTGCATTCATGTAGTCCATTCTGTGGACCCATAAAACCTGCTTTTTGAGATCCAAGGAGTAGTTTTTGCTTTGAACTCCCCCCACTGTGAGTTTGCCCTGGGGGGTTGTTTCCTTTGTTTACAATCTTCTTTTTGACCTGTTATTTTATGATGTCTACATTAAAGGTGGATCCCTTTGAAAGGAAACTGCATCTCCTTCATTCTCCCCAATCTTGCGTCTCAGCTCAGTTCTCCCACAATCCCCTGATAATCATGTTAACCCAAATCATGCCCCATCCCCACTACAGCCCTGCCCTTTTAACCTCTCATGATACATTACACCCTTTAAACCCCTACCCATGATACACCGCACCCTTTAAACCCCCTATCCATGATGCACCGCACCCTTTAAACCCTTACCCATAATGCACTGCACCATTTAAACCCCTACCCATGATACATCCATCCTTTAAACCCCTACCCATGATGCACTGCACACTTTAAACCCCCTACCCATAATACATCACACCCTTTAAACCCTTACCCATGATACACCACACCCTTTAAACTCCTACCCATTCTACGTCTCTATCTGTACTATGCCTTGAGTAGTTTACCCTCTCTCCTGTGTGACCTACCCCAGCACTGGCCAGGTTCTGTAACTGAAATATCTCGACTGTCTGACAGAATTAGCTCCCTCTCCCTGGAATTAACATTCCTTGGAATGTAGCTCAGTATTTGGATTGGTTTGATTGCTGCTGTCTTACACTGTGGGGAGTCATCCCAGTTGTACTCAGCACCCCTAAGTCTTATTGGCCTGGTGGTTTGAGATGCCCACCCCCAGTTTATATCTAGAGTCTGTGCTGCTTGCTGACTTCAAAGCAAGGGGAGGGGCTGCAGAAAGCAAATTATAGGGCTAGTTATAATGGGGGGGCTCCTATAACAGATGGTGTCATTCATTTTCATCTACAGACCGCCTTAGTATGTACCCATTCATTATAGCCATTTTACTGAACCTCTATATATAGGTTCATAGGTTCATAGGTAGGTACTAGGCTATCGGCCCAGTGGCCTATGTAAGCCTAGCCAGCAAGGTTCCATAGCTTATGCCACCCAAGAAAGTTATTTTCCTGTGCCACTGTCGAGCAGAGATACAGAAGTGATCCCCAGAGTGTATTTCCTATTTCCCATCCACTCATCAAGATTTTTCTTGAAGAGTGCTAATGAAGAACTTTGCTTGACATAGATGGGTAGCTTTTTCCAGAGTATAGGAAGTCTCTGGGACAGGAATCTGTCCCTCCAGCGTGTCCTGTTTATTGTGGTGACAAGGTTTAGGTCCCTAGAGCGTGTAGCTCGGATGGATCGGGATTTCTTTAGGTATAGCATGTCCAACAGCTCTGGGTTTGACATAGCTTTATATGTTAGGCAGAGATCACCTCAGAATAGGCGATATGCTACAGAGTAAAGCTGGAGTTTTTTGAGGTGGTCAGTGTAGGGCATTTGTTTGAGGCCAGTAATCCTCTTTGTGAGGTACTTCTGTGGCCTTTCCAGCTGCTGCAGATGTCTTGTGAGGTACATTCCAAAAGGGGCGTTGTACTCTATACTGGGTCTAATGAGTGAAGAGTAGAGGGGAACAATGACCTCTTTTTTCCTGGATGAGAACCCTTTTATGATGAGGTGTGCCACATAGAAGGACTTCCTGACTACTGTGGCAATGTGACTATCAAAGGAGAGACTACTGTCCACCTGGGTCCCAAGGTCTCTTATCACACATTCGGTGTTAAATAGATTGCTGCCTATGTAGTAGTTCATGGGTACAGAGTTTTTACCAAAGGGGATGACACTGCACTTTTTGGCATTGAGCTTGAGGACATGGCTCTGACACCAGGCATCTGTCTCAGTGAGGCCCTTCTGTAGGATGTCCACATAATTTGGGGACTTGACTATGGCTCCTAGTTTGCAGTCATCTGTGAACTTCATTAGCCAGAGGCCTTCTGTGTTAGCCTGTACTTCAGAGAAGTAGATACCAAACAGGAGAGGTCCCAGGATGGAACCCTGTGGTACTCTACTTGTCATTGCTTTGATGACAGATTTGGAGTCTGCAACTTTTACAGTGTGGGTTCTGTCAGTAAGCCAGTTGGCAACCCATCTTGTAACATAGGGATTTATACCTAGTTTAGTGAGTTTAGCTATAATTCCAGAATGGGGGATGGTGTTGAAAGCCTTGGTGAGGTCAAGATAGGCTGTGTGAACCACTTTACCCTCATCCACGGCTTTGGTGACTGCGACAAAGAAGGCGATCAGGTTCAGGAGACATGATCTGCCTTTCACAAACCCAAACTGGGTGGGATCCAGAGTTTGGAGTTTACCAATGTCTTTGTTTATGAGTTCCATGATGATACGTTCCATGGCCTTGCAGACCAGGCTCATCAGGCTAATAGGTCGATAGTTCCCAGGATCAGTGTTGGCTCCCCCTTTGTGGTGTGGGATAACTGTTGCTGCGCGCCATTCAGTGGGCACAAAGCCTGATGCGAGGCTGTTATTGAACATGGTGCTTAAGTGGGTAGCCAGTTCATTTTGAAGTTCGTGTAAAATGCAGCCTGGGATGTTGTCCAGTTCCATGGATGCTGTGTTTTTGGCTTTAGAGAGTGCAGCCTTTACCTGTGTAGTTGTGATTACAGGGACTCTGCGTTCTTCCTGTATAGATATGGGCCCTTTAGGGGGTGAGAGGGGGGTAAAGTTAGCAGTGAATCTCTCTGCCAGGATGTTGGCAATATCAGTTGGTTCTGTAATTTTCGTGCCTTTGTGCTGTAACTCAGAGCAGATCTGGGTGTTGCCATCTAGATTCTTGACATAGCTATAGAATGCTTTGTGGTTGTCCTCGGATTTAGTGGTGATTTTGTTTTTGTAGCTAGCTTTGGAGGATCTTATAAGGGATCTTAGCTTCTTACTGAGGCTGACCAGGGATCTCCTCCACTCATGGGATTTTACTCTCTTTTGCAACAGTTTCTTCCTTCTGTTGTACAGCTTGTTTATGGCAGGGGACCACCAGATTGGCTTCCTTTTTTTGGAGGATAGCATCTTGGTTCTGTTTGGGATAGCACGATCCATGCACTCGTGTAAGTGCTTATAGAGTGCATTTGTGTAGGATTCAGCAGTCATAACTGTATTGTCCATCTACATGGGTGTCAAGAAGTTCACCACTTCTGTCTTAAGGAGCATGAAGTTGGCTTTGGAGAAATTTTTTACCATGGTTTCCTTAATGGGGGTGGGGCGGGATGTGGATATCAAGGGTGATTAGCTTATGGTCGGATCGGACCAACGAGGAGTTGACTTCAGGTGTGGAACACCAGTCACTCATGTTGGTAATGACTAGGTCTAAGATATTGTTGCCCCTGATGGGGGTGTGGATAAGTTGATCCAGGGCATTGGAGTTTATGAACTCCAGAAAGCGTTGAGCTAAGGAGTTGGTACATGAGTAGTTTTCCCAGTTAATGGTGGGGTAGTTGAAGTCACCCATTATTAGGGTGTTTGGCTGAACCCTAATATTTTCCAGTACATCAAGAAAAGAGGAGTGGGAATCCTGGGGCATGGTGGGGGATCTGTAGCAAGCTACAATTTGGGTTGCAGTTTTGCCCAGAGTTAGTTGCACTTGGATAACCTCGGATGGATTATGCTGAGCAACTAGCCTGGAGGTGTGGATATTGTTAATGAATATGAACACACCTCCACCTTTGATGTTCTGATCCAGGTTACATGGCCTAAAAGTGTGGTATGAGTTATAGCCTGGTAGTGCAGGGGTGCTTTGTGGAGCCTTGAACCAGGTCTCAGTCACTGCACAGATATCGATGTTCTCCATTTTAAGGAGGGCCGCGAGGGTCTGCATCCATCCACAAACCCATTTTTCCCATTTTTGGACATGGTGGTCAGTGACATAATCTGGAGCTAAGATTTATCGTGAGGTGGCTAGTCCTGCTGCAGTTCTCTCCTTCTCTCCCCTCGTTCTCTCTCTCTCTCTATATATATATATATATATATATATATATAGATATGTAGATCTGTGGATATACAACTATATACAGATAGATATAGGTATACTGTAGGTGACTGTCACTGTTGAAGTGACACCCTGACCAAAAGGGATAGATGAATGGATGAATGGAGAGATGCATACATACATAGAAATTGATGAATATGAAATGGAGTTTTAGACAATGGATTCCATGGGGACCCCTGTTGCAGACTACTTCTCTGCATGCCTGTCCCCTGTTGTCTCTTCATCACCATTTAGACAGATTGTGTCTTTCCTTTTTTTTTTTTTTTACATTTTTGTCTTTCTCCTTATCCCACCCCCATGCTTTTAGCACAGCCTAACTGGCCAAGACTGTACTGTACTGTAATGTATGGCAGAAATGAGTGAAATAAGCCTCTGTCTACCATACGTCATGTGGTTCTAGACGCTGTGTGATGCTTTCTTTTACCACGTTTGTGTCTAACGCGTATTGTAATGTTCAGAGCTATTAAAATAGTTTTGCCTAAATAAAATGAAAAAAAAACAACAAATTCTTACATGATTATATAAACCCTATTATCAGAATACTGCCTGCTTTTCTACCCCTCCAAGAAAAAATAGCTTCTGTGTTAGACTAGGATTAATGTAAAAGCACAAACGGCTATAGGTTTCTATTACAAAGCTGATGGTCCGAGGGAGAAGAAACCTAAGCCCACGGATAAACCCCACACAGAGACAGGAGGTACTTTTGTAGTCCACACTGATACAGAGGGTACATTCATACTCCACACAAAGACAGTGGGCACATTCATGCTCCACATAGAGACAGGGGGTGCCTGCACACTTCAAACAGAGACAGGGGTACCTGCATACCCCACACAGAGACAGGGGCTACCTACACACCCAACACAAAAGGCATCACTGCCAAAAGCTGAACCAAACAACCTAGCACTGCTAAATAGCAGCAATACTCGATGTAACACTTCTGTCATTGGTCATTTGCTATCACACATGTGCTGCCTGGACTACCACAGACAGATACTGAGTACAATGCTGATGTCTGACAATGATGGGAAAGTGAAAAAACACAGCTAACATATTATATTTAAATAAACTGCAACCCCAACACCATACATACTTAGTCATTTTCAACACAATCAGTCCCCATAGTCATCAGTTATAGCCCATTGACTGGCACCTCAAATATCTGGTTGTGTTAGTAACAGACAGAGTAAAGTATATTACCTGGCTTCACACAAATGCAGACTACTTCTACAAAATCATTTTCACTGCTTCACTTGAACAATTGACAACAATGTTACTCACATTAATTCATAGGCAGCCCCTGTTCCCAACAATTACAAACAAAATTATTGACTGTATGTGCCTCAGATATTAAAATGTAATAAAATAAAAAATCAAAACTGGCAACTGTAATTGTAACCCAATACACAAACACACACACACACACACACACACACACACACACACACACACACACACACAGATGTGACCATTAATGATAGCCACTTGCATGACTGACGGTGCACCTTACATGTTTGCAATTAGATTAATGAATAAATACATAAATGGATGACACACACATTTATCTTCTCAACTCACTGTTGCCAGAATACAGTGTGCAGTCTACTGATCTACTGCAAACACACACACACACAGACACACACACACACACACACACACACACACACACACACAGACACACACACACAAACACACACACACACACACACACACACACACACATAATTCTCAACCTTTTAGCTCAAGAATCTAGGAGAATGCTAAAACATAATAGTGGACGAACAGCCATGGACAGCAATTTCCTTTATATATTTAGAAACTTGCTAGAATAACAAGCGTTGCATTAGTATGCTTTTTGAAGGCTACTAACTTTGAACCTCATATATCTGGCATCATTATTTAGTGACTGCAATCTTCATTGATTTGCCAGAAAAAAAGTGCAAACTTTATAAAAACAGACCAAAATATGAGGCAAAAACTTATAGATATTCTGCAAAATGAGGGACAGTTGAAAGCATCTACACCCCACACACACACAAACATGCACACATATATACATACACATGCAAACATCAGTTACCACCAGTTACATGACATCCAACTGCAGTCAAATGAGTGCATAAATACATGAATAACTGACACACAGGAATTTATCTTGTTAGCAACCAAATAACTCTCAAACTCTTAGGTCAAGAATCAACGAGAAATGCTAAAACTAATGAGTGCCAAAGGGCTACCATCAGGGATGCTATTATCTTGATATACTTAGAAAGTTGGTAGAATAACAGGCATTGCATTAGCATGCTCTTTCTGAAGGATATTAAGCCTGAAATGCAAATGTCTGCCATTACTTAGTAACTGCAATCCTCACTGACTTGCCAGAACCTCACACATTTCAGAAGAAAACAAATCAAAATATCAAGCAAAAACAGAGACAGATGAGACATCATACCCCCCAACCCCAACACACATTCATAATTTTAACTTCTTTTCTCAAGACTTCTAGACAAAGCCAACAATACTAAAGGGACAAATTTTAAATAATCCATAATTCATTTAAAAGGTTAATAGAGCACTATAGTTCCATCAACATGCTTTTTCTGAAAAAATTAAAAGTATGAAAGTATGACGTCCTGCTTTATTGATTGACCATAATCCTCAATAATTTATAATAAAAGTAAACATTTTTTGAGGGAAAGAGAAAAAAGTGGCAAAATCAGAGACAATTGAGAACATCTATATCCCCCCCCCCCCCACACACACACACACACACACTCACTTGTATGACTCTGACTGTACTAGTCAGAAGTTTGATTGTGATAAATGAATGAATAAATACATAAATAAGTGCCAGAAAATAATTCATCTTCTAAGGTCACTGCTGTCAGAATATGATATGTGAACCACTGCAACCAAATAGCTCTCACCATGTTAGCTCAAGAATTACAAAGAAAGCTAAAAAAATAATGATGAACAAAGGAACAAAATCAAGGCCAGATGCTGTCTTTATATACTTACAAAGTCAGTTGAATAAAAAGCTTTGCATTAACATGCTTTTTCTGAAGGCTACTAAGTCTGAAACTCTGAAATGTCTGCCACTATTTTGTGAATTAGTCTTCAGTGATTTCCCATACAAACACAAACTTTTCAAGGAGCAGATTAAATGTGAGTCAAACTATTAACATTCAGCAAAAGCAGGTACAGTTAATAACATGTCTGCTTCTCACATCTGCACATACATAAATACATGCATACACAGACCTACATATACATGCATAAATACATGCATGCACAGGCATCCTATACATACATAAATACATGCATACACAGACCTATTTATGCATACATAAATACATGCATACACAGACCAATATATGCATACATAAATACATACATACACAGAACTACATATGCATTCATAAATATATGGATACACAAGCATCATATACATACATAAATACATGCATACACAGACCTACATATACATACATAAATACATGCATAAACAGACCAATATATATACATACATAAATACATACATACACAGAACTACATATGCATTCATAAATATATGGATACACAAGCATCATATACATACATAAATACATGCATACACAGACCTACATATACATACATAAATACATGCATAAACAGACCAATATATATACATACATAAATACATACATACACTGATCAACATATACATACAGAAATACATGCATACACAGACCAATATATACATACATAAATACATACACAGACCAACATATACATACATAAATATATGCATACACAGGCATCATATACATACATAAATATATATGCATACACAGACCTACACACACTCTTAAAATACTTACCTTACCACATGTTAGAGAACTGGAACACTTAGGGTTAGAGGAAATAAACTAGATCCTGTGTTTGCTTTTTTCCCACTATTACATTAATCATTTTATTTTCAGTGGCAGCCTGCCTCATTCTGAGCTAGTCACCTGAGGCAGCCTGAGCCAATAGAAATGACTCCTTGATGCATCATACAATAGCCCATAGATCAGCTTTCTGATTATGTTTCTGCCTTCGGTAGAAGACAGGAAGTTTTCTAATAAGGTGTGATTGCCTTATTCTCAAAGTGGAATAGATGTTGTTCTGGGCTGGTCAGAAAATGAAGTAAGCCATTTTTTTTATTTTTTGAAAAAGAACATCAGTCAGAAGGCCTCAGAAATACATGCATGTGTGGAGTTGTGAGTTTGCTAACAGCAGCAGTAATGGTTATAATGGTTACATTATTTTTAAACAAGAAAACAGTAAATTAAAAAAATACTCAGTTTCTTTCTTTCATTCTTAACTTTTTTTACTTTCTTTCTGGGGGGGCTACAGCCCAGCACCCAGTACTACAAGCCACCCATATCTAGAGTATTGTTGCTTCTTGGCGGCAACGTCTTCAACCTATCAGTGCTAACCATCAGCTACCACACACTAACCAAGCTACTCTATGGTTCAAGTCCATTCTATGAGGTCTGCCCCTCCCCTACCCCTACAGGGTTCTTTTCACTTTGGTGTTATCTGGAAAAGAAGATTATCCTTGTCTCAGTAATCATGGTATTTCAACTGTAAAAACACTGAGGACTACCCCTACAACACACCACTTGTGGTGCCTTTCCTGGGGGTCCCCCTTATCACTGCCATCCACCCATTTAATCACACTTTAACCCCTCCCATCTCTTTACTTTCCTTGTTAACTTCCTATGTGGTTTGGAGTGAAGACCTTGCTTAAGTCCAGGTACATTACACTGACTGTTTCCTCTCTGTTAACTTCCTGGACATCCAGGCACAGAAGTGGATTAGGACAGCTTGGCAGGAACCTTTGATCATGAACCTGCACTGCCTGTTGTTCTGAAGATTATCTTCCAAACCAAAGATTATTTTGTTCTATATCTCAACTATCCCAGAAATTATACTACTCTACATAATATAACAATATAGAACCAGGTGAAATTGGTACCTGTATAACCATACATGATACCACCAAATAGTACATATTATGTGTGCAGACACATTGTTTTATAGAATAACATAATGTTACATAGCTTCATAACGTACTGTGCAGACAGAGTTTTCTGTTGGACAAAATAGCATTACACAGTTTCATAATATTGCTGCATACAGCCACAAAAGTTATTCTGCTCAACTAAATAACATAACATAACCACATAACATTGTTCTACAGGACACTATAACCACAGACAAAATCATAGCAGTGTTCTTCACAACAACATAATGGAGTTCTGTACAGCCACAAAACATTGCTTCACATAACCACATAATTGTGTCCTGTACAGCCACAAAACAGTGTTTCATGCAACTGCATAACAGTCATGTAACCACATAACAGTGTTCAATATAATCACATCATTGTTTTATGCAACCACATACCACATCTTTAACATTATAGAAATAAGTAGCTCTTTCCAAAATTCACATCTGGTGGTTTTGTGAGATTCTTGTTTATTTACTTTTTTTGTGATTCCATCCAGTTACTTGTTGATATAAAAAAAATCATCCACCTATAACGCTTAGTCTGAAGTGACAGACTTTGTGACAGTATCAAGTTAATCTTGACTGAGGATCTGCTCCTTAAAGAAGCACTTAGTATAGCCTAAAAAGGTTTGAAAAACAAATAAAAAAATGTTTAAATCATTGAGTCGCTAAGTATCAAATATACATGCTCCACGTGTCAGTTCTGTATGACCCTTTCCAGATACATTATTAGCACGTAAACAGTGAGATGAAGTTAAATCTGTACACTCGCCTGTACTACTTTGCTGCAGTGTTTGTGTGCATATGCATGTGTATAGTGTGTGTGTGTAATGTAATGTAAGTAAATCCCAGTCTAAATCCATTTAATAGCAGCCAGCAATAGACAATATAACAAATGACAGTAATTTAACCTGTTAATGCACAAGTTGCTTTATGTGCTGTACTTTACTGAACTTCACTGTCATGAAAACCCAGCCTTCTCAATAATAGTCTGTTATATTTCAGCACAAGATGACAGAACTTGACAAGAAAAACTGCTGCCTTCAAGAGATCAGGCAAACAGAAGAGAAGTACACAGCAACACTGGAATCAATTCAACAGGTAGGAGACCCAGAATGATCTAGTGGTCTGTGAGCCACACTATTATGTCAACAGGTAGGAGACTCAGAATGATCTAATGGTCTGAGAGCCACACTAGTATGTCAACCGGTAGGAGACTCAGAATGATCTAGTGGTCTATGAGCCACACTAGTATGTCAACAGGTAGGAGACCCAGAATGATCTAGTGGTCTGTGAGCCACACTAGTATATCAACAGGTAGGAGACTATGAATGATCTAGTGGTCTGTGAGCCAAACTATTCTGTCAACAGGTAGGGGACTCCGAATGATCTAGTGGTCTGTAAGCCACACTAGTATGTCAACAGGTAGGAGACTCAGAATGATCTAGTGGTCTGTGAGCCACACTAGTATGTCAACAGGTAGGAGACCCAGAATGATCTAGTGGTGTGTGAGCCACACTAGTATGTTAACAGGTAGGAGACTCCAAATGATCTAGTGGTCTGTGAGCCACACTAGTATGTCAACAGGTAGGAGACTCCGAATGATCTAGTGGTCTGTGAGCCACACTATTATGTCAACAGGTAGGAGACTCCAAATGATCTAGGGGTCTGTGAGCCACACTAGTATGTCAACAGGTAGGAGACCCAGAATGATCTAGTGGTCTGTGAGCCACACTAGTATATCAACAGGTAGGAGACTCTGAATGATCTAGTGGTCTGTGAGCCAAACTATTATGTTAACAGGTAGGAGACTCCGAATAATCTAGTGGTCTGTGAGCCACACTAGTATGTCAACAGGTAGGAGACTCAGAATGATCTCGTGGTCTGTGAGCCACACTAGTATGTCAACAGGTAGGAGACCCAGAATGATCTAGTGGTCTGTGAGCCACACTAGTATATCAACAGGTAGGAGACTCTGAATGATCTAGTGGTCTGTGAGCCAAACTATTATGTTAACAGGTAGGAGACTCCGAATAATCTAGTGGTCTGTGAGCCACACTAGTATGTCAACAGGTAGGAGACTCAGAATGATCTCGTGGTCTGTGAGCCACACTAGTATGTCAACAGGTAGGAGACCCAGGATGATCTAGTGGTCTGTGAGCCACACTAGCATGTCAACAGGTAGGAGACTCCAAATGATCTAGAGATCTGTGAGCCACACTAGTATGTCAAAAGGTAGGAGACTCCAAATGATCTATTGGTCTGTGAGCCACACTATTATGTCAACAGGTAGGAGACTCCGAATGATCTAGTGGTCTGTGAGCCACACTAGTATGTCAACAGGTAGAAGACCCAGAATAATCTAGAGGTCTGTGAGCCACACTAGTATGTCAACAGGTAGGAGACTCCGAATGATCTAGTGGTCCACACTAGTATGTCAACAGGTAGGAGACTCCAAATGATCTAGTGGTCTGTGAGCCACACTATCATGTCAACAGGTAAGAGACCCAGAATGATCTAGTGGTCTGTGAGCCACACTAGTATGTCAACAGGTAGGAGACCCAGAATGATCTAGTGGCCTCTGAGCCACACTAGTATGTCAACAGGTAGAAGACTCAGAATGATCTAATGGTCTGTGAGCCACACTAGTATGTCAACAGGTAGGAGACCCAGAATGATCTAGTGGTCTGTGAGCCATACTAGTGTGTCAACAGGTAGGAGACCCAGAATGATCTAGTGGTCTGTGAACCACATAATATGTCAACAGGTAGGGGACGCCGAATGATCTAGTGGTCTGTGAGCCACACTAGTATGTCAACAGATAGGAGACCCAGAATGATTTAGTGGTCTGTGAGCCACACTGGTATGTCAACAGGTAGGAGACTCCAAAAGACCTAATGGTCTGTGAGCCCCACTAGTATGTCAACAGGTAGGAGACTCCAAATGATCTAGTGGTCTGTGAGCCATGCTAGTATGTCAACAGGTAGGAGACCCAGAATGATCTAGTGGTCTGTGAGCCACACTAGTATGTCAACAGGTAGGAGACCCAGAATGATCTAGTGGTCTGTGAGCCACACTAGTATGTCAACAGGTAGGAGACTCAGAATGATCTAGTGGTCTGTGAGCTATACTAGTATGTCAACAGGTAGGAGACTCCGAATGATCTAGTGGTCTGTGAGCTACACTAGTATGTCAACAGGTAGGAGACTCCAAATGATCTAGTGGTCTGTGAGCCACACTAATATATCAACAGGTAGGAGACTCCGAAAGATCTAGTGGTCTGTGGGCCACACTAGTATGTCAACAGGTAGGAGACCCAGAATGATCTAGTGGTCTTTGAGCCGCACTAGTATGTCAACAGGTAGGAGACTCCAAATGATCTAGTGGTCTGTGAGCCACACTAGTATGTCAACAGGTAGGAGACTCCGAATGATCTAGTGGTCTGTGAGCCACACTAGTATGTCAACAGGTAGGAGACCCAGAATGATCTAGTGGTCTGTGAGCTACACTAGTATGTCAACAGGTAGGAAACTCCGAATGATCTAGTGGTCTGTGAGCCACACTAATATATCAACAGGTAGGAGACTCCGAAAGATCTAGTGGTCTGGGAGCCACACTAGTATGTCAACAGGTAGGAGACCCAGAATGATCTAGTGGTCTGTGAGCCGCACTAGTATGTCAACAGGTAGGAGACTCCAAATGATCTAGTGGTCTGTGAGCCACACTAGTATGTCAACAGGTAGGAGACTCTGAATGATCTAGTGGTCTGTGAGCCACACTAGTATGTCAACAGGTAGCAGACCCAGAATGATCTAGTGGTCTGTGAGCCACACTAGTATGTCAACAGGTAGGAGACTCCGAATAATCTAGTGGTCTGTGGGCCACACTAGTATGTCAACAGGTAGGGGACTCCAAATGATCTAGTGGTCTGTGAGCCACACTAGTATGTCAACAGGTAGGAGACTCCGAATGATCTAGTGGTCTGTGGGCCACACTAGTATGTCAACAGGTACGGGACTCCAAATGATCTAGTGGTCTGTGAGCCACACTAGTATGTCAACAGGTAAGAGACCCAGAATGATCCAGTGGTCTGTGAGCCACACTAGTATATCAACAGGTAGGAGACCCAGAATGATCTAGTGGTCTGTAAGCCACACTGGCATATCAACAGGTAGGAGACTCCGAATGATGTAATGGTCTGTGAGCCACACTAGTATGTCAACAGGTAGGAGACTCCAAATGATCTAGTGGTCTGTGAACCACACTAGTATGTCAACAGGTAGGAGACCCAGAATGATCTACTGGTCTGTTAGCCACACTAGTATGTCAACAGGTAGGAGACTCCGAATGATCTAGTGGTCTGTGAGCCACACTAATATGTCAACAGGTAGGAGACCCAGAATGATCTAGTGGTCTGTGCACCACACTAGTATGTCAACAGGTAGCAGACTCCAAATGATCTAGTGGTCTGTGAGCCACACTAGTATGTTAACAGGTAGGAGACCCAGAATGATCTAGTGGTCTGTGAGCCACACTGGCATATCAACAGGTAGGAGACTCCGAATTATGTAATGGTCTGTGAGCCACACTAGTATGTCAACAGGTAGGAGACTCCAAATGATCTAGTGGTCTGTGAACCACACTAGTATGTCAACAGGTAGGAGACCCAGAATGATCTAGTGGTCTGTTAGCCACACTCGTATGTCAACAGGTAGGAGACTCCGAATGATCTAGTGGTCTGTGAGCCACACTAGTATGTCAACAGGTAGGAGACCCAGAATGATCTAGTGGTCTGTGAGCCACACTGGCATATCAACAGGTAGGAGACTCCGAATTATGTAATGGTCTGTGAGCCACACTAGTATGTCAACAGGTAGGAGACTCCAAATGATCTAGTGGTCTGTGAACCACACTAGTATGTCAACAGGTAGGAGACCCAGAATGATCTAGTGGTCTGTTAGCCACACTAGTATGTCAACAGGTAGGAGACTCCGAATGATCTAGTGGTCTGTGAGCCACACTAGTATGTCAACAGGTAGGAGACCCAGAATGATCTAGTGGTCTGTGCACCACACTAGTATGTCAACAGGTAGCAGACTCCAAATGATCTAGTGGTCTGTGAGCCACACTAGTATGTCACCAGGTAGGAGACTCAGAATGATCTAGTGGTCTGTGAGCCACACTAGTATGTCAACAGGTAGGAGAGTCAATAGATCTAGTGGTCTGTGAGCCACACTAGTATGCAGGCAGTGAAAATGTGCAAGTCCCTAGCAAAATAACTATACTTTGTTATTTATTAGTTTGTTAACCAAATAGGTAGACTGGCCCAAACATTTTTTCTCAGTCATGACCATGTGTGAAAGCAGGCAATTTAATGTTATATATTAAACACATAGGTCACAGACAAATGAGTATTGTATGGGTAGTATGAAATATTTATGAATTAAGCATTGTAATGACAGTGTGAACCATAGGTTCATAGATTCATAGGTAGGTACTAGGCTATTGGCCCTAGGGCCTATATAAGCCTAGCCAAATGTACCCTTGCTTTCACCACCCAAGAAAATTATTTTGCTGTGCCACTGTCGAGCAGAGCCACAGAACTGATCCCTAGGGTGAATTTCCTATCCCCCATCCAATCATCAAGATTTTTCTTGAACAGTGCTAATGAGGAGCTTTGATTGATATAGATAGGTAGTTTGTTCCAGAATATGGGAAGTCTCTGGGAGAGGAATCTATCCCTCCAGCATGTTCTGTTTATTATGATGACGAGGTTTAGGTCCCTAGAGCATGCAGCTCATAGGGATTGGGATTTCTTTAAGTGGAGCATGTCTAAAAGCTCTAGGTTTAACATAGCTTTGTGTGTTAGGCAGAGATCGCCTCTGAGTAGGCGATATGCAACGGAGTAAAGCTGCAGTTTTTTGAGACGGTCTGCATAGGGCATCTCTTTGAGGCCAGTAATCCTCTTTGTGAGTTATTTCTGTGGCCTTTCCAGTTGTTGTAGATGTCTTGTGAGGTACATACCAAAAGGGGCATTGTACTCTATAATGGGTCTAATGAGTGATGAGTAGAGGGGAACAATGACCTCTTTTTTCCTGGATGAGAAACCTTTTGTGATGAGGTGTGCCACATAGAAGGATTTTCTGACTACTGTGGTGATGTGATTATCAAAGGAGAGACTACTGTCCACCTGTGTCCCAAAGTCTCTTATCATACTTTCGGTGTTAAGTAGACTACCACCTATGTGGTAGTTCATGGGTACTGAGTTTTTACCAAAAGGAATGACAATGCACGTTTTGGCATTGAGCTTGAGGCCATGGCTTTGACACCAGGCATCTGTCTCAGCAAGGCCCTTTTGTAGGATGTCCACATCTTTTGGAGTTTTGATTATGGCTCCTAGTTTGCAGTCATCTGCGAACTTCATTAGCCAAAGACCTTCTGTGTTGGCCTGTACTTCAGAGAAGTAGATACCAAACAGGAGAGGACCCAGGACTGAACCCTATGGTACTCCACTTGTCACTGGTCTGAAGCTGGATTTGGAGTCTGTTACTTTCACAGTGTGGGTTCTGTCAGTGAGCCAGGTGGCAACCCATCTTGTGACATAGGGATTTATACCTAGTTTAGTGAGTTTATCTATAATTCCAGAGTGGGGGATGGTGTCAAAAGCCTTGGCGAGATCTAGATAGGCTGTGTGAACCACCTTACCCTCATCTACGGCTATGGTGACTGCTTCAAAGAAGTCTATCAGGTTTAGGAGACATGATCTGCCTTTTACAAACCCGAACTGGGTGGGGTCCTGCATTTGGAGATTACCAATGTCACTGTTTATAAGTTCCATGATGATACGCTCCATAGCTTTGCAGACCAGGCTCGTTAGGCTAAAGGGGAGGCAGTTTCTGGGGTCTGTGGTGGCTCCCCCTTTGTGGAGTGGGATAACTGTCACTGTGCGCCATTCAGTGGGCACATAGCCTGAGGTGAGGCTATGATTGAACATGGCACTTAGGTGGGGTGCCAGTTCGTTCTGTAGTTCATGTAGAACATAGCCTGGGATGTCGTCAGGTCCCATGGATGCTGTGTTCTTGTCTTTGGATAGTGTGTTTTTTACCTGTGCAGCTGTGATTACAGGAACTTTGCATTCTTCTGGTATAGAGATGGGCCCTTTAGGGGATGACAGAGGGGTAAAGTTAGCACTGAACCTATCTGCCAGGATGTTGGCAATATCCTTTGGTTCTGTATATTTAGTGCCATTGTGCTGTAACTCAAAGCAGATCTGAGTGTTGCCATTGAGATTCTTGACATAGCTATAGAATGCTTTGTGGTTGTCTTTAGAGTCAGTGGCAATTTTGTTTTCATAACTAGCTTTGGAGGATTTTATGAGGGATCTCAGCTTCTTACTGAAGCTGACCAGGGAGTTTCTCCAATCATGGGATTTTACTCTTTTTTGCAACAGTTTCTTTCTTCTGTTGTAGAGTTTGTTTATGGCAGGGGACAACCAGATTGGCTTCCTTTTCTTGGATGATAGCATCTTGGTTCTGTTAGGGATTGCATGATCCATGCACTCATGTAAGTGCTTATAAAGTGCATGAACTAAACATTCTATGGGTAGTATGAAGCATGCATTACATAAACATTGTATGGGTAGTATGAAGCATGCATGACCTAAACATTATATGGATAGTATGAAGCATGCATGAATTATACATTGTATGGGTAGTACGAAGCATGCTTGAACTAAACATTGTATGGGTAGCATGAAGCATGCCTTAACTAAAAATCTCAGAAACAACATGACAAGACCATGATAAAATGGTTTAATTGAGTGGTAACATTTATTATCCATTATCGTTGTCATTGTGGCATGACAACAGTTGTATAAGATTGGATGATAAAAAAAAATCAACCAAGGGCAAGCCCTCCAAAATTAATTTATTATAAAACATTAAGGACTTTAGTCCAAAATTAACAAGGACATTTTTAGAATAAAGATGAAACCATTGTAACAGCAATTAAATAACAGGCTCTTGATCAGATGACACAAAATAAACCAATAATTCCATAGCTTATTTGATGATATTTTATTTGTAGCATAGTAGTTAAAAACAGTATCATTTAATCCTGGAAATGTAAGTCTCTAAGTAAAATATGATTAGATTTCTCACCCCCTCATAACCCGCTTTGTACCTTTTCCTGCACAAAATAAAGAAAAACAAAAAAAAATGCCAAAATTAGGACATGAACAAGTATGTTTTGCTAAAGCATTATTACAGTCCCATTTTGGTAATGTAAGTAAACTGATATATGTAATTTGTTATTGCCTTGTCTGTTTTGCCAGTATAAAATATGGGGCATGATAGGCAATTGCAAGATATACAACTCTGCAAGTGTGACAGTCACTATGTCTTGTATGTGTAAAATCTTTTCACTATTAGAAATAGTAACAAAGTTACTGGAATTAATATATTTACATTATTTGCATGACGCATATATATACTTCTAAACCAGTCTATTATTTACAAACAATATCTCATTTGCTGGCAAAACTGGGTATTATCAGTGGAAATTACTCTAGGTAATCTCACATACTGCCCTTTAATAACGTCAGTTTCATCTGGATGGGTGATTACTGCCAAAATGCATAAATTACTAAACACAAGTTTTCTCAAAATGCTGTATTTAAACCAAGATAATTCTGGTTTCTTAAAAATTGTAAAATCCAAATTAATTGAGTGACAAAATAGCAATAAGATCATTTTAGAAAATGTGTAATGGATTGAAAATAGGTAAAAATTAATTAGATCTGAAACTTTATCTAACCATAACTTAAAATGTCATCCAAGCAAAGGAAACAAGTGTACATGCATTTAAAAATTCACAATTTAATACAAAATTTTCCCCCTTAAATAGAACCAAATTAGTAGTTGCCACTACTCCCACTGCAACACCAGAATATTGCTTGAAATAGTCACACTCAAAAGCAACAACAATATTTTAAATAATATCTATAAACTCACATACCAACTCATTGTCACTATTAGAAATTAAACAAAACCAGTGTTCTGAGGAATAACAGACAGTAAATCCTTATTACCCGCAGTAACTAAAATTAAATAGGAATGAAATTATACAGATCATAATACATCCAACAGATGCCACAAATCTCTTAAAATAGTGGGAAACTGATCTAAAATACCTCTCAGCTTGGTTTACTCCACTCAGCCAAAATAAAAGGCCTTAAAGGAGGATCTCATCCATTCTTATGGATCTTCATCATCTTCTTTCGGCTGTTCCCGTTAGGGGTCACCACAGCGGATCATCTGTTTCCATTTCTTCCTGTCCTCTGCAACTTGCTCTGTTACACCAACCACCTGCATATCCTCTCTCACCACATCCATAAACCTTATCTTAGGCCTTCCTCTTTTCCTGTTACCTGGTAGCTTCATCCTTAGCATCTTTTTCCTAATATACTCAGCAGCCTACCTCAGCACATGTCCAAACCAATTTAATCTTGCCTCTCTGGCTTTGTCTCCAAACCTTCCAACCTGGGCTGACCCTCTAATATACTTATTCCTAATCATGTCCACCCTCGTCACACCCAGTCCAAATCTTAACATCCTCAACTCTGCCACATCAAGCTCTGACTCCTGCCTTTTTGTCAATGCCACTGTCTCCAACCCATATAACGTAGCTGGTCTCACTATCCTCTTGTAGACCTTCCCTTTCACTCTTACTGGTACTCGTCTGTCACAAATCACTCCTGACACTCTTCTCCACCCACTCCATCCTGCTTGTACTCTCTTCTTCACCTCTCTTCCACACTCACCGTTACTCTGAACTATTGATCCCAAGTATTTAAATGCATCCACCTTCACCACCTCTACTCCTTGCATCCTCACCATTCCTCTATCCTCCCTCTCATTCACACACATATATTCTGTCTTAGTCCTGCTGACCTTCATTTCTGTTCTCTCTAGAGCATATCTCCACCTCTCCAGGGTCATCTCCACCTGTTCCCTACTCTCACTACAGATCACAATGTCATCTTCAAACATCATAGTCCACGGGGACTCCTGTCTGATCTCGTCTGTCAACCTGTCCATCACCATTGCAAATAAGAAAGGGCTCAGAGCTGATCCTTGATGTAATCCCTCCTCCACCTTAAATGCATCCATCACTCCCACCACAGACCTAACCACTGTCACACTACCCTTGTACATATCCTGTACCACTCATACATACTTCTCTGCCACTCCTGACTTCCTCATACAATACCACAACTCCTCTCTAGGCACCCTGTCATATGCTTTCTCTAAATCCACAAAGACACAAAGCAACTCCTTCTGACCTTCTCTGTACTTCTCCACCAACACTCTCAGAGCAAACATTGCATCTGTAATGCTCTTTCCTGGCATGAAACCATACTGCTGATCACTAATCATCACCTCCCTTCTTAACCTAGCTTCCACGACTCTTTCCCATAACTTCATGCCAAAAATGTAAGACAACATATTAATCATTTAAAAAAGAAAAATGTATTTACATTACTTCGATGACATTTTCATGTTACGGTATAATATATGTTTTATTTATTTGGAATAAGTTACTACATATTTTCTAAAATGTTCTTACTGTTTGTCTATTTATTATGTTAATCAAATTAATTATATGGATGTTACTATTTTTTTAAGAATTTGGAATTCTCATTTTGAATCAAGTATATTTAGAAAACCCACATTTTGTAATTCTTATTTATATTTTGTAGCTATAGTTGGATTATTGTTGGTGCTTTCACTGCTTTTTGAAGTATTTAATTCCTTTTTATATTTTTACAGTAATCACACGGTAATCACACTTGTGACCAAAATGGAATGTTATTAAAGGGCAGCATGTCAGATTATCTAGACTTGTTTCCAGTGATAATTTATTTTTAGAGAAAGTGGGTACTATTAGATGTATATTTCACAGTTTAGATAGTGGAGACAATGATATACAAGGTAGCTGGCAAAACAAATTAATGTCATGTTCATATTTTAAATAAGCCTGTGTCATTCCTGTAAGTCTGTGGTTTACAAATAATGTTTTGGATTATTATGGCTCAGTTTAGCAGAGTTGCATAGTGTTTGGCGACTTTAGCCAGAGATCTGGACTGAATCTGAACTCAATCCAAGGTATCCACTGATATCAATGGATGGCACAGTGGTGCAGTGGTAGCATTGTCACCTCACAGCAAGAGGTTCTCAGTTTGATTCTTGGCTGGGGGGCCTTCTGCGTGGAGTCTGCATGTCCTCCCTGCATTCATGTGGGTTTCCTCCAGGTGCTCCGGTTTCCTCTCACATTAGAAAGACATGCATCTGGAGCGTTTCTCCCCAGGCTTCTGCTGAAAATTGGCTTTGTTCCAAGTCAGACTTTCCCAGTTAACAAATGTTAAATAAATAAATGAAAAATAAGTCTATTTTTAAGTTGTACTGCACTTTTTGCACTGTATTCTGTTTAATTGCTGGTTCACCTTTGCTGTCATTACTGCTGTAATTATTTTCTCTTCAGTGTAAATCTGGGGTACTTCTGCATTTCTTAGCATAGGCTAGATTCAGACTTGCTGAAGCTAGACTGTTTGGTTTCATTTGAGCACATAAACCAGCCATCTTACATTAAGAAGGCTCCCTGCACCCTTGTGGCAGAAGTGTTCAGCCAAGAACCTATCTGAGTTGGGGATTGCTGGAATAAGGCTCAGCCTCGGGCTTTGCCATTGATTAGTTTGCTTTGACACAATTTAAATTGGCCTGCATAAAAGCCTCCCATTATGTGTAACTGTGCACTGGGGTTTAACACTGCCATGTATAGATGCAAATGGTTAGAAAGACAACATTTCCCTAGATATCTGCTAGGGAACTCTCCTAAGCTCTACTGCCCCTCTGTGTGCAACACATTTGCTCATTACTCTCTCCTACGCTCTACTGCCCCTCTGTGTGCAACACATTTGCTCATTACTCTCTCCTAAGCTCTACTGCCCCTCTGTGTGCAACACATTTGCTCATTACTGCCCTACAAGTAACTCAGTTGTGCATTCTGAGGCATTGGCACAGTTCCCCTCTCTTAGTCCTCCACAGATTAGCTGTTTTTGTTAGTCCTATAGCAAAACCTGGGCCATTTAGCCCACTCCCACTATTTATAGCAATATATACCTACCTTAATGGACGGACAGTTTCCCACCATTTCTCCAGCCAGCCTGATTAACATGGGCATCTGAGGCAATGTAGCAATTGCTTCATGTATACTGACAACCACTTGCTCCTAAAGCAAATAAATGCAGTATGTGAGAGATGTAACTATACCATGAAATTAGAATCAGACCTCTCACAAAATAATAAACAAGGCATACAACAGGCTGTCAGCACACACAGCTCCCTTCTCACAAAAGATAAGGTCAAGACGCATAAACCCACATATGTAGCAGAAGACTAGAGACCTCCAAAGCACAAACAACATACACACATACTGGTACATGAACAGAGTCAACCACTACACACAACAGCATACATATCACCTTAGAAGATGTTGACATCTGTGCAGTCACTGAGACTTGGTTCAAGGCCACAGAAAGCACCCTGGCCATACAAGGCTACATGTTCAGACCCCAAAGCAAGCATGAAAGAACCAAAGTTGGAGGTGTATCTATCTTCATTAACTCCAAATACACCTCAAGACTAGTAAAACAGTATGACTCTCTTGAGCTATTCCACAGCCAAATAACTATAGGTAAAATACCCTACCACATCATCGCTAGCTACATGTCCACCATCATGAACCAGGAGAAGCACACCATCCTACCACATCATCGCTAGCTACAGGTCCCCACCATGAACCAAGAGAAGCACACCGCCCTACCACATCATCGCTAGCTACATGTCCACCACCATGAGCCAGGAGAAGCACACCGCCCTACCACATCATTGCTAGCTACATGTCCACCACCATGAACCAGGAGAAGCACACAACCTACCTGGACCTGCTAGAGTCACTCAGTGTACAGTCAAACATGTTTGGTCATGGGAGATTTTAACTATCCTTCCATCCATTGGGCAACTTACATGAGCACAAACATGATCAACATAAGGTTCTTGGACTTTGTTAATTCAAATGCCCCAGAACAGTTGGTCCACACCCCCACAAGGAGCTGAAATGTCCTGGACCTAGTGCTCACCAACATGGGAGGGGTCACTGCACTATCCCCTGTGTGTTTCCCTCCCTGTTAATGTCTGACCATAAATCAGTCTTGTTTGAAGTAAAGATCAAGCCTGATACCCCCCAGCAGTAAAAAAACTGAAACATTTCTCCAAAACAGCCTATTGCCTAGTAAACAATATAAAATGTTTCAAAGCCCCTCCAAACACAGCCAACATTAACATCTACAGAAGGTAGTACACTAATGCCCTATATAGCCACTTAAACAAATGCATTGACTTGGCTGTATGCAACAGGAACAAAACCAGGTCCTACCAAAAAAAAAAAAAAAAAAAAAAAAACATCCTGGTGGACTATAAGTATAAATAATTTATATAACAAAAGAAAGAAACTGATGTCTCAAAACTTACTCAACAGAGAAAGAATATTCTCCACAGCTTGAACAACCAAATCAGATATCTTGTAAAATCCCCTAAGGCTAGTTACAAGACTAAATTAGCATCCGTAGCTAAAGACAACCATAAAGCATTCTTTAGCTATGTCCAAAACCTAAAAGGAAATGCCCAGCTGTGTGCCAGACTTATAGTGGAGTTACCACTCACACTAAACCCAAGGAAATTGCCAATCTGTTTGCCAACAGATTTAGCAATAACTTCATCTCCCTGTCCCCACCAGGCGTACCCCAAAGCATTCCTGACACCAGTCCTCTACCAAGTATCTCCAAAGAACAGGTCATACAAGCACTCTCCAAGGCCAAACACATGGCCTCTATGGGACCAGATAACATCCCAGGTTGCTTACTAAACAATCTAAAACACAACCTAGTGGAACCACTTGGCACCTCTTTAATCATAGACTGAGCACTGGCTTTGTTCTAGCAGAGTGGAGTACAGCATCAGTTATCCTCTTGCATGAAGGAGGTCCATCAACTGACCCTGGTAGGGGAGGCAAAGGGAATGGATAGCGACCCATAAGAATAACCAGCCTTATCTGCAAGGCCATGGAAAGAATCATTATGAACCTTATCAACCAGGACATAGGCGACCTTCAAACTCTCAACTTGACCCAGTTTAGTTTTGTCAGTGGTAGATCTTGTTTATTAAACCTAGTGGACTTTTTGAGAATGTCACCAAATCCCCAGATGAGGCAAAGCAGTACATACCGCCTATCTTGATTTAGCCATGGCCTTTGAGACAATCCCCCACTCTGGGATCGTTGAGAAATACTCTCAGCTGGGGGTTAACCCATACATCACTAGATGGGTAGCCAACTGGCTCACTGACAAAACACACACTGTCAAAGCTGGGGACTCCACCTCCACCAGTAGATCAGTTACCAGTGTGGTACCACAAGGATCTGTGCTGGGCCTTCTACTCTTTGGAATATATTTTTCTGAATTACAGACAAAGGTAGATGGCCTGTGGCTTACCAAGTTTGTAGATGATTGTAAAGTAGGAGCAATAATAGAGTCCCCCAATGATATTAACATGTTACAGAGGTGGTGCCACAGACAAATGATTGGTGCCAAAGTCATGGACTAAAACTCAATGCAAAAAACAAATGCCTCATTATCCCCTTTGGCAAAAAAGTATCCCCTGCTAATTATGATATAGATAACACAAATCAAAGCTCAAAATTAGTGGTGTGAGACTTAGGAACACAGGTTGATAGCAATATGAACTTTGATCACTATGTGCCCATAGTGGTAAGAAACGCCTTCTACATTGTACACCTCATAAATAAGGGCATCACATCCAAAACTAGGGAGGTTATAATTCCTCTGTACTCAACCCTCATTAGGCCATTACTGAAAACAATGCCCCCTTCTCTATGTACCTCAACAGACATCGGTTAAGATATGGTCTTCAGATTTTCTGCATTCAACAGTAAATTGAAAAATATCATTACCAATCACTGGCAAATATTCCCTCTTACCAAAGATTTGGATTGAAAGGTTGGTTCCAAACCTAGGTTTATTTACAGCGACAATATCATTATAAGGAAACTGGAGAGTTCAACATTTTTTAAGACATTTGTCACCCTATTCTTATCCGGCCTAATGCCAGGCCCCTGCTTGGAAATGTTTCATTCCCCAAGCCCCTACTTACACTTATCAAGGGTACCAGAACTTGACAGAGATTTGAGATGCATGGCTAGGCTTAAAAAGGCCTTTGTGGCCATTAGCCTACTACATAACTATGAGGGTGATGTCCATGAACCTATGAGGGTGGTGTACAAAAGCTTGACAGTAGTGTTACCAGTTACAGTAACTTTACTCTTAGTAGATGCAATCTTAGTGGGCTCTAAGGGCTTGCAGTCTCCCCAACCGTGATTCTTACAGGTATGTGTATTGGCAGTGGGTGTGTAAGGTGAAGCTCTTGCTGTGTGATATAATGGCTGAACTTTCTTGGTCCTCATGTTGGGAGGCTTTGGCAGTGTTCAGCCAACAACCTCAGTGTAAGGTGGTTTAGTGGAGATGCTCTGAGCTGTGTGTGTGTGTGTGTGTGTGTGTGTGTGTGTGTGTGTGTGTGTGTGTGTGTGTGTGTGTGTGTGTGCTTGCGTGCATGTGTGGGTGTTTAATAATTTACACCTGGTACAAGATAGAGTGGAATAATGGACTGGATTAGAAAAAGGTAATAAAATGGGTTAAGCCTAAAGATCACAAGAGTAACAGATTTTCACACATACAAAAAAAGAAAAAAAAACAAATGTAAAGGTGACAAAATATGTAGGAGCAATAAAGTAATCTGTAGCAAGCTTCATCTATGTGATCTTTTAGTGAATTTCTTCTTGTATCAGAGTGAACAGTACTACATTTTTCCCAAATTTAGTTTGAGGCTATTGTTTCTGCAGAAGCGGTTTGCACAGTGCAGCCCTTCCTGATGCAGTTTCCTGTTGGTGGGACTACAAATAACAACCTCTATTTTAAAGTCATCTGTGAACTTAGTTAACCAAAGACCAGGAATATTGACTTATGATGTGAGACGTAAATGTCTATTAGAAGGCTGCCCAGTTCAAAGCTGCTATGAGTGGGAATGTGTACCCAGCATCCTTAACTTCTTCGTCTTTTAATGACTAGTTATCACTTGGTGGTGTAGCCTTTAGAAAGAATTCTAGCAGCACACATCCAATGTGTGCAAAACGTCTTTCAGGTTAAAAGTCGAGGGTGCTGTGCTGGTAGCCTTATTGCTAAAGAAGTGAACATCGGCAGTCTGCTATATAACCAGTTGAGTTCATAAGTACGTCTACCCAGGATTTATTTAACCCTGGTTAACTCAGTCAGTACCCACCCAACACTGTATGTCTCAAAGCTGTGATCTTATTAATTGACCTGCTCAGATTCATGAGCTGACAGAATGAAACTCAAGTCTATAAGATACAAAAAGCAAGTTAGAAATTTAAACCTGTCGTAGCCTACAAACCAACACAAAACTACACCGATGAAGTTTATTAGGTTCGGTACTTCCATTCCATTAAACTAGGAACTTCTACAGAACAAAAATAAACTTTAAAAAAGTAAATATGTTTCCATAAAAATCACATGACCAGAAGTTAGCCAATAATATACACTAACTAATTAACATTGCCACAAGTAATATAATATTGAAAATTTGTTAAAGCAATATTGAAACAATGCCTAGTTCCTACTTTAATGGAATGAAAGTGCTCAACCTAAAAGACTTCATCAGTGGAATTTTGTTTCAGTTTGTTGACTACAACAGGTTTAAATTTCTAGCTTGTGCAGTTTATCTGTTTTCATGTTCTGCTAGCAGACAAAAAGCATGTTAGCAACACTCCACGGACCAGGTGGGCAACCTGTACAGGAATCCTCTGTGACTAGTTTGGAGTTCCCACTACAAAATGCAGTGTAATCTCATCTGAAGAAAAGCAGATTTATCTTCCTGTATCCTTCTCTCCCTTTTCAGGGCACACATTTTGGTGCAATCTGCAGGTCAGCCAAAAAGAGTGCCAAGCTGCATAGTCGTCCAAAATTAAAACTCTACATAGTCTCAGGTAAATGGGAGCCAATCAGTGAAGATTGAAGTGTAATCTTCCCCAGTCAGTGAAGACTGAAGTTTAATCTGCCCCAATCAGTGAAGATTGAAGTGTAATCTGCCCCAGTCAGTGAAGATTGAAGTGTAATCTGCCCCAGTCAGTGAAGATTGAAGTGTAATCTGCCCCAGTCAGTGAAGATTGAAGTGTAATTTGCCCCTCTCAAACAGTCAAAATGACGGAGCTTGCCTTTCCTTTCACAAAAATCAAGTCATCAAATGCTTCATGCAGATCTAACTAAGCAACTCATATAGGAAGCCTCATTACGTTTATTGTACTTTAGTCACTGGTGTTTGCAGTGCAGCTAGATTACAGATTTTAAAAGCCAGCCTGGAAGAGAGATTAATGCTCTAGGTGTGGTATTGCTTGCCTAGTGGAAGGTAAGAACGGGACTGAAGCTGAAGTCGTTGTCTGATATCATCTTCTGCTGCTCACTTGTACAACTAGATGAGACAAGACTCAGAGGACTTTTTAAAGTCGAGTTTATATAAAGGATGGGCACGTCAGGAGCCATTTGGTTTCAGAGTACACAGGGATAAGAGTGGAGGGTTAGACACTCAAAAACATTCACAGAACATCTATGTTTAAACAGAGTGCTGTACATGGAGTGCCGTGGTAACTTTACAATTGTGAAAAGTATAAACTTGTCAAGGATGTCCTTTGTATGAAAACTAATCATAAAGACACTAGGGGTGGTTAACAAAGGCTTTATAAGCACCTCCAAGTGCTACTAGGATTAGGTCTCACTCTAGGGACTAACAATGAACACAGCTTGCCAGCAAAGACCAGTGGCACAAGTTAAAGGTTTTAAAAGCTGAATTTCACTCTGCCACAAAATTGCCACAAGACTTTAGCAGAACAAAGTCTGTAACAAATGTTAAATCTGTTAGTTCTATAGATGGGCATTTCATTTCTGCCTGAGTCTGCTTGACAATGCTAAATGCTTTACTGACTTTCATAGGTTAAAAGTCAATAAAATACTTTGTACTACTATACTTATTCTGTAAGTGGTAGTGCATGGAGATAAAGCATCATGTACTATAAAGAATTATGATAAGGTCTCCAATCATACCCTTTTCATTTCATGTACACATTTACAGACCCTAGTGTCAAGTTTCTTGTATGTTTTATCCACATAAAACTGGTGGCACTGGACACATTTTGCTACATACATGACACTGCTGTTTTGGTTATCAGTTCTACACAGGCAGAGCATTTTTATCATTTTGTGCTGCAGTAAAACAGGCCCATGTTGTTACATCGTAAAGAGTCTGAACAAGCCCCCTATAAGTATGTTCCTGGTTTTTCACAGGTTGGTGGGTCTTGAGGGACCCACTAAGTCCATCCTGTTTCATATGTGTGCTTCTTATGTTGTTTCTTATGCTTTTGGCTCTCTTCCAGGTTAACATTGTCCTTTTTTGATGTATGCTGTAGACCATCTTTCCGCTAAAGGTCACTTCCCATTTAGAGGTCAGGATAAATGTAATTTTTGGAGAGTAAGACTGTGAGTCAGGACCATACTGTGGCCATATGTTTGTTTCTTTCGTATTTTCCCTGTCATTGGTAGTCCCTGTTATTCTTCTTTGTGAGGAAGCAGAATCTCTGGGTTATTAGCTTCCCCTATGCTTCTGCTACCTAAGATGGTTAGGACTTTCTCCACTATATCTGTTTTTAAATAAAATCCTTCAAGACTGCTGCATGATCTTGAAAAACGTCTGAAGCACCACAGAGAATTTGGCTGTCCTTATTCCTTGGGATCTGATGACATTAATTTAATATGCAGTGGTTACTACTCCTAGAAATTTATGAAACAAAATAGTCCAGTGTCAAATGCACCTACTCAGTATCACAGCACCTCCAGTGATGATTCTCAGCTGTACCTGGGCATTGTCACCACATTTCTAATGATGATTCTCAGCTGTATCTGTGCATTGTCACCACATTTCTAATAACGATTCTCAGCTGTATCTGTGTTTTGTCACAGCAGCTCCAATGACGATTCTCAGCTGTACCTGGGCATTGTCACAACACCTCCAATGACGATTCTCAGCTGTATCTGTGCATTGTCACCACATTTCTAATAACAATTCTCATTTGTACCTGGGTATTGTCACCAAATTTCTAATGATGATTATCAGCTGTACCTGGGCATTGTCACCACATTTCTAATGATGATTCTCAGCTGTATCTGTGCATTGTCACCACATTTCTAATGACAATTCTCAGCTGTATCTGTCCATTGTCACCACATTTCTAATGACAATTCTCAGCTGTACCTAGGCATTGTCACAGCAGCTCCAATAATAATTCTAAGCTGTATCTGTGCATTGTCACCACATTTCTAATGACAATTCTCAGCTGTATCTGTCCATTGTCACCACATTTCTAATGACAATTCTCAGCTGTACCTGGGCATTGTCACAGCAGCTCCAATAATAATTCTAAGCTGTATCTGTGCATTGTCACCACATTTCTAATGACAATTCTCAGCTGTATCTGTCCATTGTCACCACATTTCTAATGACAATTCTCAGCTGTACCTGGGCATTGTCACAGCAGCTCCAATAATAATTCTAAGCTGTATCTGTGCATTGTCACCACATTTCTAATGATGATTCTCAGCTGTATCTGTGCATTGTCATCACATTTCTAATGACAATTCTCAGCTGTATCTGTCCATTGTCACCACATTTCTAATGACGATGCTCAGCTGTACCTGGGCATTGTCACAGCAGCTCTATTGACAATTCTAAGCTGTATCTGTGCATTGTCACCACATTTCTAATGATGATTCTCAGCTGTATCTGTGCATTGTCACCACATTTCTAATGACGATTCTCAGCTGTATCTGTGCATTGTCGCCACATTTCTAATAATGATTCTCAGCTGTACCTGGGCATTGTCACAGCAACTCCAATGACAATTCTAAGCTGTATCTCTGCATTGTCACCACATTTCTAATGACGATTCTCAGCTGTACCTGGACATTGTCACAGCAGCTCCAATAATAATTCTAAGCTGTATCTGTGCATTGTCACCACATTTCTAATGATGATTCTCAGCTGTACCTGTGCATTGTCACCACATTTCTAATGACAATTCTCAGCTGTACCTGGGCATTGTCATAGCAGCTCCAATGACAGTTCCCAGCTATACCTAGGCATCAGTCTGTGTATTACCAGATGGGTAGCAAACTGGCTCACTGATAGAACCCACCTAATCAAAATAGGGGAAGCCACCTCAAGCAGTAGACCTGTATTGAGTGGCGTACCCCAGGGTTTGGTCTTGGGGCCTCTGTTATTTGGGATATACTTTTCTGATGTGCAGGCCAAAACCAGTGGGCTATGGCTGACCAAGTTTGCAGATAACTGCAAGCTGGGTGCTGTTATCAATTCCTCTAGTGATCTGGACATCTTCCAAAAGCATCTCACCTAAACAAATGACTGGTGCCAGAAACATGGCCTCAAACTGAACACAAAAAATGCACCAACATCCCCTTTGGGGAGAGTGACATACCCACTAATTGTCACATTAATAACAATGTCCTAAGCACGCAATCAGTCGTGAGGGATTTGGGCACCCAGGTTGATAGCAACCTGACTTTTGACCACCATGTTGCTTCTGTTGTACGAAAAGATTTCTACATGGCTCACTTCATAAGTAAGGGTATCTCATCCAGGGGCAAAGAGGTCATAACATCCCTGTATTCTTCCATTATAAGGCCCATTACTGAGTACAGCGCCCCTTTCGGCATGTACCTCGCAAAGCACATGCAGCAGCTGGAGAGACCACAGAGGTTCTTCATTAGGAAAATCCAGGGCCTCAAACATCTACCATATACATATAGGCTCAAAGCCCTATCTCTCTACTCAGTTTCATACAGACTCCTCAGAGGTGACCGCTGGCATACAAGGTGAGTTCGGACCCCGCCTTGATGAGACTGCTGCATATCCACAAGTCAAGCTCCACTCAAGTAACCTGCATTGCTATCCTCAACCTGATCGGTGACATCAATAGGACTTGTTGGCAGGATATATTTGTGTCCCAGAGACTCCCTGTCTGTGGAATAGATTCCCTCTCCACATCAAGCAAAGTATCTTTTTTACTCCTTTTTAAGCACAACCTGGATAACTGGATGGGAAACATAAACTACACCCCTGGGATTCCACCCGTGCCCCTGCTGGACAAGGGCATTGGGTGCTGATTTGTCTAAACATGGGCAAAACTCTTGGCTAGGCTTATAAGGGCCTCAGGGCCAATAGCCTATTAAGTTCCTATGATCCTATGACAGTTCTCAACTATACCAGAGCATTGTCACAACATCTCAGTTGACAGTTCTCAGCTGTACATGCCCATTGTCAGGACATCTCTAATGACAATTATCAGCTATACCTGGGCATTGTCACAACTCATACAATGACAGTTCTGAGCTGCACCTGTACATTGTCACATCTCCACTGACCGTTCTTAGCTGTACCAGTACATTGTTATGACATCTCCAATGGCAATTGATGTACCTATGTATTGTCACAAAACCTGTTGCTAGCTGTACCTGAGCATTGACATTTCTCAGCTGTACATGAGCATTCTCATAATACCTGCAATGACAATTCTCAGCTGAAGCGATAACAATAGTTCTAACTACTTCATGATTGTCCTAATGAAAAAATGGGTAAGTCACTCACTAGTTGGTTATATGTGTGTGTTGTTATCTCAGCTGTCCTCTGCATGAGGTCCACATATTCTCCATATGCCAATATTGATTTTTATTGGGTATTGCAGACTAAACTGTCACTTGGGCATCAACATACCAGATAAGAAAGACCACTCTACTTCCCTGCCCTGCATGACAAAAAGCACAACTAACAACCTTCAGCTATTCCCATCACAGCAGTCTAGAAAAATCAAACTGTGTGCTGCTGTTCTCCATTAATTAAACTAATATGGACATTTCTGTAGGGAAGTGTTGCATAGTGTGACCATATCACGGACATCCCTGGGTGACCTTATACCCTCCTGCCTACCCTTTACTTCATCATTTGTGCCAACATTTGGAGTTACCCCTTGTGCATCTATAGTGCAATCCATTTCATCGACTGTTATGGAATCAGTGTTGGGTTTGAGTCAGTGACTGTTTTAGTGTCTGTGATATTAGCTGAGCTGTTAAACTCCTATGATGGACCTGCTTATGTTAGAACATGCAGCAGTTTCTACCCAAAGTTTCTCCTAAAGAGATATATTCAGATATGTGAGCAGACTGGAGCAGCAGTCCCATCTGTACAGACAGGCTATGTTGTGCTACCACAGTATTTGTAATCAGGTGTTACGGTCATCACAAAGACACAGTATGGACCCACTTCAAAGGGCCAAATTTCTACACTGTCTGCACTAGCATTTATAACACTGGTAGTGGTTTAATAACTTACTATTTACATGGCCAGCCAGAAGGACCCATAAAAGATGCAGTAGCTAACATTAAAGTTACGAACTGAACTGAGTGTGTGTGTAGCTATAAAACTCAAAATTACTAGTCACTCAAAAGGCAGTAACAACAATCTTAGCAGTGAAAATAATCAACTCAGAAAAAATGAACTTATCAAAGATAATTTTATTAAAATAAAAATGAGTGCTTTCATCCTACCACTTAGGACTTCAGAATACCAGCCATGAAACACTTCCATCTTAAATACATGTCAACAGCCAATGGGAATGAAACATCAATTAAAAAATCAATCAGGTTAAGGAAACATAGTTGATTTACTTAAAAAGCATTAACAATATCTCTGCATTTATCACTATGTTCATTTCATCTCAGTAAAAAGAATAAAGATAAAAATGCTACTAATAAATTTCATAAAAAATGTTAAAAAGTTAGGTGAATAAATTGAACCAATGAATCTCATTCTCACAACTTAGCCGGCCGGGGGGTAGGGATATCTAAATTAATCTGCCAAATTAATTCCCTATATCCCATTCTGTTCTCCCATTGTCCCCCTCTGATATCTATAGATATTTTTTCAAGAATTTCAAACTCAAATTTGGAAAAACTGTTACACAGACATGAATGCCTGAACAAGGCGTTGTTCTTGTTTTCTTTTTTAATATTGTATATATGCTCATAAATACTTCTGTCCCGTTTACATTCAGTCTTTCCCACATAAAATGCCTTACATGTTTGGCAAACTGCTAAGTACACCACACCTTTCATTTTGCAATTACCTTTTACAAAATAACTTTTTTAGAGCAAAGATTCTCCAGAGTAATAGTAGCCTTGTCATAAATATACTGGCAGGAGCTACAGTTTCCACACTTTGTAGTTATAGTATTATTCACCCTGTGTGAGTTCCAAACATTTCTACTGATCACTCTCAAGTATAGTCTTAGGTTTCTGTGGTGGCACGGTGGTAGCATTGTTACCTCACAGCAAGAGGTTCTCCCATTCGATTCTCAGCTTGGCTTGGGAGTGCCTTCTGTGTGGAGTCTGCATGTTCTCCCCGTGGTTGGGTAGCATTCAAAAGACATGCGTGCGTAAATGGGCATTCCTTCGTTGAAGGCTGGGCGTCGAGCTGGCACCTCGGCATTTCATAAAAATCTACTGCCAATCATTAGTGGACTGGAGTTCCACTGTGGCGACCCCTTACCGGGAAAAAGCCGAAAGACAAACAACATGTCTCAAGTATAGTCTTAATGTTCTTATCAACTTTATAAACAAAGTATGGGGTTTCCCGAGTGTGTTGATAATGCCATCATTAGATTCATAGATTCTTACTAAGCTAACTGCCCTTGCGAGCCATTTTAAGCTTAGCCAATTATCCCTTGTGAGACTCAAACCCTGCACCTTGTGTTTGTAAGGCAAACACCTTAACCATTAGGCCACCCTCCCAACTCAATTTCATCAGTTTCAAAGAGAGTACAATTGTCTATTATAACCTTGATTGACTGAGGTACTCAGCTTTAATGTTTTATGGAATTGACAAAGCTAGGATGTGTTAAGATCTGATTAGTTCCTGCAAAATCTGGTCCAGAGCTTGTACCTAGTAGGGAAATACACCTCACCGCTCTACCATCCATTATGTCTTCCTGGATGTTAAGAAGATCCTTGGTGCATTCCCTTTCTAAAACCATGACGGTCATTACATTTAGCTCAGCCTTTGCAATTGTCATCCCTCAAAACCATTCTAGCTGGTCTGATATATTGCCCTTTGACTAGGTTCTTCTTACATTGCCATGGATGGTAACTCATAGTGTAAATACCGATTAGAAAAGGTGTTCTTCCTATAAATCAATGAAACAAGCTGTTTTGAAAAAGAGGTCAGCTAAGTCATGAGAAATGAGATTCATTGCTTCAGTTGAACTACGAAGGTCATTTAACATGAGTATTGCACTGGCTTTCATTTTCTGTGCTCTATAAAACATCTCTTCATCTTTCAAGATGTTACTCTGTGAGATGGTCTGTTAGCAGATATTTCATTTATCAGTGTATTGAGTTTGTACTAAGTATTGCATGCCGCTCCCTCAAACCTGTGCAGTATAATAATCTGCGCAGACTGAAGCAGATTGACTAAGGAATTTTCTAGATGTTTATCCTACAAAGACAAACAAGCAAGCTTGTAATTTGTGTTATTTGGAAAGCTTGAGAATGCAGGAGTTTATGTTGCAAAGATATTGCAGCATTTCCTTTCTCTGATTTATTATTTGCTTGGGGTGAAACAGTGGTGTGTGAGTGCACACTGAAGGCAATGCCACAAGGTGTGTGAGTGCACACTGAAGGCAATGCCACAATCCAGATGGCAATTGTACCTGTACATCAGGTGTTGTAAGACTCTTAAACATGTGTGTAATGTTACAAAACACAAAACATAGCAGGCATATGTGTAACGGCCTCACTTGGAACATGTAGCCTGAGGCCATCCTGCTGGGCCTAATGATATGTTTACTCTCCAAGGGTTAACTGCTGATGCAAATATTCCACATTTGTGAGGTATTTGTTCACATGCATTTGTGCTGTGATGTCGATATAATCTCTGGTGTCATGTTTTATTCAGCGTGCAGAAATCCTACACGAATAACAATAATAATTGTAATAACGATCATGGTGGTGACAATGAAGATGACGGTACTGCTCATAATGATGATGTCATTTAAATACACGCTAACATTTTTTTTAGGAGAAAGAGACTGAGAATTTTTTTTTTCTTCATTACAGCACTTTATGAAGCCACTGCAGTCATTTCTGAAGCGCTCTGAAATGGAGAATGTTTTTATCAATATTGAGGTAAGCCATCTTTTATTAATCTCGCTGTCTCCTGCAAACACGTGTTTGGTTTAGAAGGCATGTATCCTAATATGTGAAAATAAAAGAAAAAACACGGCCAGAGCTCGGACTAAACTCTATATTTATTAAGGTGAAGTGGTTTTCGTTTCTGTATTCACAAACTTCGTCAGACCAAACAGTTAACTGTTGAAACAATTACTTAAATAATTATTCTATAAAGGTCTGAAGTGACCATTGTTTCTCTTATGTTTAACCTCAGTAAAAAGCTCCTGCAACAGTCATTTCGGGTAACCCCTACTCATAAACACTTCCATTAAATACTTACATTCTTCATTAAACTAAGAGTCTTCACTCACCGTCTTGGTGGCTCAGACAAATTGCCCTTTAACAACTGCCTTCTTGTTGGACATAGGGTGGGAACTTGTAAAATGTAAGAAGGAATTAAAGTAACAGGGTTTTCTATGTATTTTGGCAACAAATCTCCTATTCCTTCTGTCCTTACTGAGGTTAACATCCAAATAGTTAATTTTTTGCTCACCTGTCATGTGAGTAAATTGTAAGTAATGTACAGTGTTGTTGATATAAGTCAGGAATTCATCCGCCCTTTGTTGGCTATCGTTCCATAGGATGAATAAATCATCCAGGTAACATAAGTATAACACGATGTTGTTGGTATATACACCATCCAAGATTTACCTCTTTTCCAAACCTACCATTACCAAATTGTCAAAGATAGTGCCACAAGGTGAACCCATCACCACATCTACTTTTTGAAGGTAGTAGTTGTTGTTAAACATTAAAAAATTGTTTTGGAGAACTGTCTCAAATAGGTCTACATATAAATTAATTTCTTCCTGTGGCATCCCCAATTCAAACAAAAAGTGTTCAATTTCCTGAATATCTTCCTGATGAGGTATAACTGAAAAGAGGTCCTTGATGTCAACCGTTAAAAACAGGACCTCTTCCATATATTCAATAGAATTGATCAAACTGAGGAAGTGTCAAGAATCCTTACATATTTGGACCTGTCCTTCCAAAAACTTCTTAAGTCTACTATCTAAAACTTTTGCATAAGCGTACATTATTGAGTTGTGGCCGCCCACTATTGGTCACAATGGTGAGTTAACTACATCCTTATGTATCCTGGGAACACCAAAGATGGTCGGGATGGTAGGTGAAATCACATTTAAATAAATCACATTTAAATAATTGTATATCTCAATACTTATTTTCCTCTATGCCAAATTCAGTTCATTCCTAGTCACTTCTTGGTATGTGTCAGTAAAGAAAATCTCATACATTCTTCTATTATAATCATGGATATCCATGATAACCAATCCTCCCCCTTTACACGGCTTCATTATTCAAATTTTTTGTTGTATCAAGTATGCAAGTATATCTCTCTCTTCCTTAGACAAATTGTCTTGAAACCCTTTTTGTTCATTAGTTAGTAAATATCTTATATCTAACTCACATATTCTTTCAAAACAAAGCTAAAGCCAGGTGCAAGGGGGATTGTAAGTACTGTTAATACATAATTCAGTAGCCCTCTGTGGCTGTGTCTCACCAAATATAACTTTAAAATTAAGCTTTCTTAGAAATAATTTTAAATCCAACAACACTGTGGCCAACCCTGGTCCACTAGCAGGGATAAATGTGAAACCCTTACTTAAGAAGTTGGCCATTTCCTCATCCACAAATGTTTCCAAAAAAATTATAAATTTTAAAATCATTGTCAGTATTGGTGATGATCGTAAGCTTAGGCATAATACCAAGAGTATTATTTAATGATCTTTGTGTGCCCTCCAAACTGTCTACCTGCAACCTGCACCCTGCTCCTAGTAATTGGCTCTCGGAGGGCAACCTCGTGCCCGGGACCCCCCCCCCCGATTTCTCCTAGAGGGCGTGTGAAAATCCTTATTAGGAGCATAACTCTGTCTGCCCATGTTATTACCATTATGATTGCTAATCCTTTTAGATCTTCTTAGCGGTGGAAAATCCTGGTCGTAGTTACTACTATCACTGTCAGCTGCAAAATCCTGCTGTTTGTTCTGCTCATTATTGACATTGGAACCATTGCTGGCATTCTCCCGCCCAAGTTGTGCATCACCACTGTTACTAGAATTGCTATTAACCTGGGGTGATTTAGGGTAGGCTTGCCCCCTGCTATATTGCTGCTTGTCCCTAAGCAACTTAGCATTTTTTCTATGCTTCAGGTCAGTGATAAAGCTTTCAGTACTTTCATAAACACATTCATGTTCATACCTGTATCTAACATATTCAACATCAGCCTGCAAGCGCAATTCAAGTTCATCACATTGTCCCAATAACATATCAATAACATATCAATATCCTTATTATTGTATTTAAATAACAATTGAAGCAGCTCAAACTCATGTCTCTCAAGCATGGTGATGAGCTCATTCTGCAGTGGTAACGTTTCCACAAGCCCCGCTGGGTATCGCCATCTTCTTAAACCCTTTGGAAACACCCCATTGGCAATACATTCTTCTAAATTTGTGCTTTCCAATTGTAACTTTTTTAGTTTAAAAAGTTTGCTATGTAAACCTTTGAGCTTGCTGCTAATGTCATTGACATTAGTCCCGCTATTATGTTGAGCCCCAGTGCTGACAGTACCATTGATAAGCCAGTCCCTTAAAACCGGAGGCTTCCAAATGTTGTGAACACTATTATTTCCTGTCTACAAGTTGTTCCCAGGCAAAACAGCCATCACGGGCATATTAACAGCCAGACTGAGCCACTGCTGCTGCAAAGCGTATGCAGTATTGTTGTCTACATGATTAAATACTTCAGTTACTGTACCTGCCAATGAACATTGTGCCGACGAAAGAACTGCTTGTTGTGCTGAGCTCAAACATGCATTCTATTGTTACTCACCAAGATTAGAAACCAATTGGTGCTGTTGGATATTTAAGTTAGTTTGGTTTAATGGAAACCCTTGCTGTAGAATCCGCTCCTGCTGATGCGATGCTGAGTTCTGATTCTTCTTCTGCTGAACAATGTTTCCTTCTGGTATTAATGAAACCCGGTGGGTTTCTTGCTGCTGTTTTTATGATTTTCTGATGAGTTTTTGGTGTATGACAAATTTTAGTGACAACATGCATTTTAATAGTTTTTAATGAAAGTAAAATAATTAGTAGCATTGGTTTTCATAGGTTCATAGGTAGGTACTAGGCTATTGGCCCTAGGGCCTATATAAGCCTAGCCAAATAGTACCCTGGCTTTTGCCACCCAAGAAAATTATTTTCCTGTGTCCCTGTCGAGCAGAGCCACAGAAGTGATGCCTAGGGTGAATTTCCTATCTCCCATCCAATCATCAAGATTTTTCTTGAAGAGTGCTAATGAGGAGTTTTGTTTGATATAGATAGGTAGTTTGATTCAGAGTATGGGAAGTCTCTGGGACAGGAATCTATCCTTTCAGCATGTTCTGTTTATTGTGGTGACAAGGTTTAGGTCCCTAGAGCATGTAGCTCGTAGGGATTGGGATTTCTTTAAGTGGAGCATGTCCAACAGCTCTGGGTTGGACATAGCTTTGTATGTTAGGCAGAGATTGCCTCTGAGTAGGCGATATGCAATGGAGTAAAGCTGGAGTTTTTTGAGACATTCTGCATAGGGCATCTGTTTGACGCCAGTAATCCTCTTTGTGAGGTATTTCTGTGGCCTTTCCAGTTGTTGTAGATGTCTTGTGAGGTACATACCAAAAGGGGTGTTGTACTCTATAATGGGTGTAATGAGTGATGAGTAGAGGGGAACAATGACCTCTTTTTTCCAGGATGACAAACCTTTTGTGATGAGGTGTGCCACTTAGAAAGATTTCCTGACTACTGTGGTGATGTGATTATAAAAGGAGAGACTACTGTCCACCTGTGTCCCAAGGTCTCTTATCACACTTTCGGTGTTAAGTAGACTACCACCTATGTGGTAGTTCATGGGTACAGAGTTTTTACCACAATGGATGACAATGCACTTTTTGGCACTGAGCTTGAGGCCATGGCTTTGACATCAGGCATCTGTCTCAGTGAGGCCCTTTTGTAGGATGTCCAGATCGTTAGGAGTTTTGATTATGGATCCTAGTTTGCAGTCATCTGCAAACTTTGTTAGCCTAGGACCTTCTGTGTTAGCCTGTACTTCAGAGAAGTAGATACCAAACAGGAGAGGACCCAGGACTGAACCCTGTGGTACTCCACTTGTCACTGGTCTAAAGATGGATTTGGAGTCTGCTACTTTCACAGTGTGGATTCTGTCAGTGAGCCAGTTGGCAACCCATCTTGTGACATAGGGATTTATACCTAGTTTAGTAAGTTTATCTATAATTCCAGAATGGGAGATGATGTCGAAAGCCTTGGCGAGATCTAGATAGGCTGTGTGAACCACCTTACCCTCATATACGGCTTTGGTGACCACTTCAAAGAAGTCTATCAGGTTTAGGAGACATGATCTGCCTTTTACAAACCCAAACTGGGTGGGGTCTAGAGTTTGGAGATTATCAATGTCATTGTTTATAAGTTCTATGATGATAAGTTCCATAGCCTTGCTGACCAGGCTTGTCAGGCTAATGGGGTGGTAGTTCCCGGGGTCCATGGTGGCTCCCCCTTTGTGGAGTGGGATAACCATCACTGTGCACCATTCAGTGGGCACAAAGCTTGAGGTGAGGCTATGACTGAACATGGTACTTAGGTGGGGTGCCATTTTGTTCTGTAGTTCATGTAGAACGCAGCCTGGGATGTTGTCAGGTCCCATGGATGCTGTGTTCTTGGCTTTGGAGAGTGTGTTTTTACCTGTGCAGCTGTGATTACAGGAACTTTGCATTCTTCCGGTATGGAGATGGGCCCTTTAGGGGATGAGAGGGGGGTAAAGTTAGCACTGAACCTATCTACCAGGATGTTGGCAATATCAGTTGGTTCTGTATATTTAGTGCCATTATGCTGTAACTCAGAGCAGATCTGAGTGTTGCCATTGAGATTCTTGACATAGCTATAGATTGCTTTGTGGTTGCCTTTAGAATCAGTGGTGATTTTGTTTTCATAACTAGCTTTGGAGTATTTTATGAGGGATCTCAGCTTCTTAGTGAGGCTGACCAGGGAGTTCCTCCAATCATGGATGTTATGTTAATGAATGTTATGTAACTTTAACTTTAAATGTTGCTGGTTATTTTTAATTAATGGCATCATTTGCTTTGTAGAATAATTATTTAAGTAATTGTTTCAACAGTTAACTGTTTGGCCTGATGAAGTTTGTCAATACACAAACGAAAAGTGCTTCACCTTACTAAGTATAGAGTTTAGTCCGAGCTGTAGCCATGTTTTTTGTTTTAGTTTTACAGTTTGTCATGATTATTGCTTTTTTATGTATCCTAATATGTCCAATATAAGGCAGAATGCAGAAGGAGACCATGTGTGCTGTTTAGGTCCACTTTATTATTCTGGGGTTGCACTCATATTTAGTCATAATTTATACTGCAGCCAGACATGCCTTCATGAATGCCCAGTACCACCACTGTAATAAATAACAAACTCAGTGGAACATATCACTGTCGTTCAAATTAAGACGCATTATTTTACTTTCCTGAGGGCAAAATGACATTTTCAGTCCATAGGATGAGGTAAATGTGTCTCTATAAATGTAAAAAGAGTCGATATGTTAAACTTCCTCATTGAAATGTGACACACTAAAATGTTTTTTAAACTCTCTGACCACCTGATCTATAGTTCTGACTCTGGTGTGTCTGATTTTTCATGCTCACTACCAGGTAACACAGACTTTTGTGAAGTCTAAAGTTTACTTCCACTATATCGCAAGCTTTCATTATAACCGGCCATCGTTTCTGTATTTGGCCTCACCTGTTCAGGACTGTAAGTGTCCTCAATCATGGCTGTAATCAACTGGTCACGATGTCCTCTGCACCTGATAGTGATGTCTGTGCCTTCAAGACTAAATGAAACAGTGCGGTCTCTTTTGTTACTATAGCTGGGATTTACTTCAGACCTAAGTACTATCCTGAAGGTATATAAAATATGACTCAGTAAAGAAACTGTCATGTTGAAAGGTCTGTAAGTGTGGGTTAATTTCCTACAGACACACTTTGCATTGTATTGAAGAACTCATATCTTTCTCTGACTTATCTGATAATGACTAGGTATTAAAACAGATACATTTCTATATAGAACCAGAAATAATTAAACTTTATATTTAACAGCAAGCACTGTATTTGACAATTTCCTTAGTCCAGTCTTAAATACTTCAACTTACATTTCCATCCAGCCATTGCTAGTGCAATACCTTGGTGCATTAGGGAAATAAATAATAAGGTTTTATTTACCTTTTGGTGCATTATAGAACTGCCCCCAGCTGCCGTGTGTTCTTGGCCCACCGTCCTGGCTAATCTCTCCAATCTGAGTACACTGCTCTAGGACACAGAAACTAACAACCTGAAGAACAAGGACCCTGTCCAAACTCCCTTCAGTCTCTACAGTTGAGCAACCTATCCCTGTACTTTCTCAGTAAAGGGAACATGAAAGTATGTGTCTAAACTATCACGGCCAGTATAGCCTATAACTTATTATTAGATCTAGGTGGTTATAAAGCGCTAGCCAGGAAAACCAGCAGCTTTACTCCCTCCCCACTCTGTAACCAGTCTAATCTACTTTTTCCACCATTTAAAGACACTCGGAACCACTACTCCTTTTCTTGCATTAGGAACCTAAACTTCCTCCTTTTTTACCCTGCTTACAATAAATTAATTTGGGCCACCAGGTGGCAGACTTGCCCCATCCAGGCCTTGAAGCCTTCTCCTGACCTGTACTACACCTTTGCTATATACTGTTTATCCACAGACTTGCTATTAAACTGTAGCCCATAACATCTACTTATTTTTATGGTTAGCTCTCACACACCCTCCAAATAGCTCTATTATCTACTCTTTTAACTTTATTCCAGTATTTAGGGTTACCTACCTACTGTAATCCCTGCTTCAACTGATTGTTCTTTTCAGCTCCTTACCTCTCTTGTCTCTACCTGCTCCATTCGCCCTGTGGGCTCACTCCGCTCCCCTACCCTACCCCCAATTCCGACCCACCCCTACTGTTCCTAAGCTTATACATCCTCACCACACCCTCTTCCTCTTCAATCCAATCACAATAGTAATCTTGTTAACATTATACATACACCTCTCTCTAATCTCCCCTAGTATAACCCCTCCCCTTTAAAGAACACCAGTAAGCTTATTAGTCACTGTGCAAATGTGACCTTTTGAAATCCAACTAAGGCTCCTAATCATTGTCTTTCTCCTACTTTCTCTAACAGCAACCTACCTGCTAACCTCGTATGAACAGTCAAAATATTTACAGCTGAACATCCCTAATGCACAAACAAGTACTATACCTCTAATTAATTCTCCAGAACACATAAATATAACATATTTACCTAGCTATTTACCTGTTAAATATCACCGACTGACCCATATCAAATACAACTATCTAAAACCTAAAAACCTCTTCACCATTACTTTAACCTCCACAATCCCGTTAAACAAACTATTACACCTCTCCTTACAAGATGGGGGCATTCCTCCTAACCCAGGACCAGGGCAAAAACCAAGCACAGAACCACAAATTCATGTTCCTGCTACCCCAAATATCCCATCTAAATCTCCCAACTCACTCTATATAGCTCACCTCAATATTTGCAGCATAAATAATAAAATTGCCCACCTCCATGCTCTCCTGGATGTTAATTCCTATGATATACTTTGTTTAACAGAAACATGGCTGAAACCCACTACACAAGATGATGAAATTATTCCATCTGGGTACAACATCTTGAGACAGGACCGCAAAGTAAAAAAAGGAGGGGGTTGCTATCCTCTATAAAGAAGGGCTACAAATATCTATACTAGATCTTGGTTCCTCTTCTGAAAATAATGCAGAAATCATTAGCACCAAACTTCAACTTAATCCCAGCAAATCCCTAAATATAATATGTATCTACTTGCCCCCTGGCTGAACTCTCCACAAAAATTATCCAAGAGACAATAATTCTTTGAGACTTTAATATAAACTGGAAGGACTGCTCTACTGAATCACCATCCTCCCATATTAACCCTAATGGTTTCTAACAAACAATTAACTCCCCAGCCAGAATTAATAAACCCAATAACAAAGAATCCATCCTAGACTGGGTTCTAATAAATAATCACCAACAACTCTATAATGTAGGGACCCTCCCTGACGATGTAAGTGACCATTCTCTCACTTACATAATCAGGCAAAGGTCGAGCTCACACAACCTAACCATATATAAAACAATAAGAAACAACAGAAACTTTAACCCCAATAACTTCCAAGCTGAACTAAAAGAATGTGATTGGTCACCTATAAAATAACTCCCACTTGATGAAACAACAGACTACTTTAACTCAAAATTCTTAAGAATCCTTAACCACCATGCACAAAAGCTTTCCATCAAAATTAAATGTATACCCGCCCCATACCTTACAAAGAAAACCAGGCAGAAAATTCAACAGAGAAATAAAGTTTGGGCACTATGGAGAACAACTAAAAACCCCATAGACCAACAACAATTCAGGCAAAAAAGAAATGAGACTAAGAAAGCTATACTCGAAGATAAAAAAAAAACTTTTGCTTCCACCTCCAACAGACCAACCAAAATAATCCACAAAAGTTCTGGGCTAGCATAAACAGACTACTTCAACCAGGCCACTCCACAACACCACCCTCTATAGGATCAAATTCCGACAATCCAAAGCAAGCTGCTAATGCTTTTAATACCTTCTTCACTGAGACCACCCAAACACTTGCTAATCAACTAACAGTCAATAGCTCTGCCCTTCCAACCAATACTACTAACTCTCTCCCAACTCTAAACCTGCAACCTTTCCAAACTTCCCTCATCTGCAACCTCTTAAGTAAACTAAAACCTACTAGCCCCTCAACTGACCAGCTACCTGCTGAATACCTGCAAAAGGCAGCCAAAGTCATAGCTTATCCTGTATCATTGCTGATAAATAGAACTATACAAGAAAGCACTATTCCCACCATCTGGAAAATCTCCTACATTATCCCCCTACACAAGGGAGGAAGCTCAAGAGAATATTCTAACTATCGTCCCATAGCTCTTAGCTAAAATAATGGAAAAGTGCATCAACAGAAAGTTACTAGACCACCTACTCCAGAACAATTTATTGGCCAAATCTCAACATGGCTTCAGGCCTTTCCACAGTACAACAACTGCACTCCTATCCTTCACTGACAGCATCAATAAAAACCGTAATAACAATCTTCTCTCTTCAGCACTTTTCATCGACCTTTCAAAAGCATTTGACATGGTCGACCACCACTTACTTCTCAATATTCTAAAATCCTTCTCTCTGGACACAAAAACTATAAAATGGTTCCAGTCCTACCTTGATAATAGACAGCAGGCAGTGCTATGGGACAACAACCTCTCATCCCATCTTCCAGTTACTCTAGGTGTTCCTCAGGGCTCTATATTGGGCCCCCTCTTTTTCTCAATATTTATCAATGACCTCATCCTAGCTATTCCTTTAACTAACTGTGTACAATACACAGATGATTTGACAATAATCTGCTCAACTAAATCTCAATCCCAACTACAGAACTCAGGCAATGTTCAATAAAAAAGAAAATTGGTTTCTACAACGCTGCCTCCTCTTGAACCCCAAAAAACCAAACTCCTCCTCTTCACTCTTACCCATAAATCACTCCTAATGAACTTTTCAGTGTTATCCAATAATGGTACACTCATATCTCCCGATCCAACAACTAAACGTCTAGGGGTAACCATTGATAACAACCTGAACTTTGAAACCCATATCAACAATACCATAAACAATGTCAACAGGAAACTAGGCTCCCTCTATAAGATAAAACCCTTTCTCTCCCCACTAGCCAGAACCACTATTGCCTATTCCCACCTTATCTCCACACTTCTTTATGCTTCTTCCATATATACTAACTTGTCAAAAAATAACCTTAACAAGCTAGCCAATGCTTACAATAGCATTGCCAGATTTGCTACTGCTTCCTCCTTTAAGACCCATCACTGCCATAACCTGAAACAATTAGGCTGGTTAGAGCTTCTGAATCAGATTCACTTTAAACAACTCACCATTGCGCACAAAACCCTTTTCCAACCTACCAATACCCCAATACTTGCTAGTCTCATTACCCAGTATAAGAACCTTTCAACTTTTTTAATAAACTACTTGTATCAACATGTAAATCTAATAACATGGCAGGAGATGCTCTGTTCTCAAATGCAGTTGGAAAGTATTGGAACCAACTCCCCCATGAACTTACATCACTGTCTTCATTTACACTTTTTAAACACAATCTGAAACTCTATCTTAAAACCCATTGGTTATGTCCGTGTACAAATCCATACTAATCTCATACTATATCCCAAATACCCTCTCTTAAGACCTAGTTCCTGCTCTATCTGTGTCTTTTTAGATCAAGGCCTATCCCTGGCAAAACCATATCTTATCCTAATAGAGATAATTTAAAATACCTAGTTAAATTCTTCTGCATATAATTCTAAAGCATCCTACCTAAGGCAGGCAACAAGTATTGTTTAAACTGTGAGCATTTCTGAACTGTTGAAACTTGAAGTATGCGTTTGTTTAGCAATTACTTTCTAGTTACTAATGAAGTCTTGTACATAAAGTCTAAAATATCTTATCTAATACTTGTGACATGTTTTTTGTATAAACTGTGAAGATTCCAGAACTGTTTAAAATGTGTAGTATTTAACTGTATAACAACTAGTACCTGTATGTTAGTAGTCTAGTAATCTCTTGGAACTTATCTCCCCGGGACTCTACTGAAAATGGACATAAATCCAGTTAGACTATCCCGGTCAACAAATGTAAAATAAATAAATAAAATAAATAAATTAGGGAAATAAATAATAAGGTTGTATTTAACAAAATAACACACTTCTTCTGAGGTGATTTGCATGCCGTCATGACCAGCGGTAGGGTAAACGACAATCTTCTCATAACACACTTCTTCTGAGGTGATTTGCACGCCGTCATGACCAGCGGTAGGTTAAATGACAATCTTCTCATACTTATTCCAGCTGCTGACATCATTTCAGTCGTACAAAATACTCGAACCATTTTGAATGGACACCTACCCCAACATGAGCAAAATATTTATGAATGTACCTGCAAAATAAATATGCAGTGTTTTCCAACATGTACCTGGACATGGATTTGTGATGCTTTTTTAAGCATCTTATTTTTTCGTCTGGAATGATACATGTTCTTTATACAACCACTTAATCGTTTTACTTAGTTTAATCACCACATGAGCTTTTATCCTAACGTTTTTGTATTATCATGACTAGAGTATCCTTCATGTTTTTCTAAGCTGCTCATTCTCTCTGTTCACAGAGAGTTAACCCTAACTCTACTTCCCCAAACAACTCAACATTTCTTCACTGAACGTTCAGCTCTTAACTCGTACTTTAGGAAGCGAGTCTTCAAACACAAAGCTACAAGACTCTGATAACTCAACGTATGATCATTTGTACATCCTGTGTTACTTTCAGTTGCTTGTTCAGTAAATTCTGGTACTGACATTCTTTATAAATAAGATGTGTTACCCCCATCCAAGGGGACCTTTATATCCAGTCTGGTACATATACATAAGTAATGTAGGAATGGGGTTTTCACTCCCCAACACCACCATACTCATGTGTGCTAACCCTAATCATAACCATAACCCTTCCACTGTCCCTAGCACTAACCCTAACCCTAACCCTACCTCTGTCCCTAACACTAACCCTACCTCTGTCCCTAACCCTAACCCTAACCCTAACCCCAACTCTGTCCCCAACACTAACCTTAACCCTAACTCCACCTCTGTCCCTAACACTAACTTTACCTCTGTCTCTAACACTAATCCTAACTCCACCTCTGTCCCTAACCCTAATCCCACCTATGTCCCTAACATTAACTCTACCTCTGTCTCTAACACTAACCCTAACCCTAACCCTAACTCCACCTCTGTCCCTAACTCTAACCTTAACCCTAACCCCACCTCTGTCCCTAACCCTAACCCTACCTCTGTCTCTGACACTAAACCTAACCCTAACTCTATCCCTAACCCTAATCCCACATCTGTCCCCAACCCTAACCTTAACCCTAACCCCACCTCTATCTCTAAACCTAACCCTACCTCTGTCCCTAACACTGACCCTACATCTGTCTCTAACACTAACCCTAACTCCACCTCTGTCCCTAACTCTAACCTTAACCCTAACCCCACCTCTGTCCCTAACCCCACCTCTGTCCCTAACCCTACCTCTGTCTCTAACACTAACCCTAACTCTATCCCTAACCCCAACTCTGTCCCCAACACTAACCTTAACCCTAACTCCACCTCTGTCCCTAACACTAACTTTACCTCTGTCTCTAACACTAATCCTAACTCCACCTCTGTCCCTAACCCTAATCCCACCTATATCCCTAACACTAACTCTACCTCTGTCTCTAACACTATCCCTAACCCTAACCCTAACTCCACCACTGTCCCTAACTCTAACCTTAACCCTAACCCCACCTCTGTCTCTAACCCTAACCCTAACCCCACCTCTGTCCCTAACCCTAACCCTACCTCTGTCTCTGACACTAAACCTAACCCTAACTCTATCCCTAACCCTAATCCCACATCTGTCCCCAACCCTAACCTTAACCCTAACCCCACCTCTATCTCTAAACCTAACCCTACCTCTGTCCCTAACACTGACCCTACATCTGTCTCTAACACTAACCCTAAGTCCACCTCTGTCCCTAACTCTAACCTTAACCCTAACCCCACCTCTGTCCCTAACTCCACCTCTGTCCCTAACTGTAACCTTAACCCTAACCCCACCTCTGTCCCTAACCCTAACCGTACCTCTGTATCTAAAACTAACCTTACACATCATGTTACAAAACCCCTTTCCCTAACAGTACCACAAGACAAAAGGACACAGAACACAGACAACACAAAACATGTAGAATAAATACCATCTCAAGTCTCCCCTAAAAAGAGACCACTAACCTAATGGAACTAATACGGTCAAGAAAGGATAAGTAATAAAAAAAAAAAATTCAGCTCTTATAACTATTTGCAAGAAAAAATGTATATGTCTGACACCTTTCGTCTCTTTGACAAGCTTTTTTTTTTGCCAACCTTGCTTGAAACATAGTTAAGCAGTACAGTCTTACCTTTGCTAGGCAC